>NC_064303.1:23594489-23703555 GCF_023373825.1 Bactrocera dorsalis | reverse complement strand
CATCATTTATTTTCCTCAACGCATCAATCTTTGTTGTTGCGCAGCTGTAATGCAATTGAGATTACAGTGTTGATAGCAGTGTATGATGGTAGCGATGTTCCGCAGTATGTTAGCTGTTGATTTTGGGTTCGTTTCTGCGTTGTAGTGCACTGTAGGGTTTAAACATTAAAATTAAATCAATTGAGTTCCTTTTTTTTTTAGAAGAAAAAGGTGCCGATTGATACTGTTAAAAGTGGCTAATATTGGGTAGTCGAAAAAGTCTTTTCGTATTTATAATCAAACTTCAACTTATTTTTTTATATTTATAATGTACAATAATTAACAAAAAAAAAATAACATTTTGCTCGACCACTTTTTGCCATTTTTCCGCTAGAGACATTATTCCATCAGTGTAAATTTTTCACATTGAAATTTCAGTACGGAAGCGAGCGAACCTGTGTATTTGAAAAAAATACGAAAAGACTTTTTCGACGACTCAATGTAATTTTAACCCGATGATATTGTTATCATTGCCCTCAGCACCCGCGCCGTTTGTTCTGCTTTATCCACACTGGCTAAGGAAGCGAAGCAAATGGGTGTGGTGATGAACGAGGGTAAGACGAAATATCTCCTGTCATCAAACAAACAGTCGTCGAACTCGCAACTTGGCTCTCACGTCACTGTTGACAGTCATAACTTTGAAGTCGTGGATAATTTCGTCTATCTTGGAACGAGTATCAACACCACACACAATGTCATCCTAAAATCCAACGCAGAATAACTCTTGCCAACAGCCTACTTCGGAGTGAGTAGGCAATTAAAAAGTAAAGTCTTCTCTCGACTCTATAAGTCACTAATTATTCTCGTCCTGTAAAATAGACGATGACAACATCGCATGAGTCGACGTTACGAGCTTTCAAGAGAAGGATTCTGCGAGAGATGTATGGCCCTTTGCTATGGTGGAGTAGGGCTTGGAATCGTTTGGAAGAAACGACTGGCCGGCTGTTGTTGTTAACTCTGCTATAATCGCGTAAGCGGTGTCTACGTTGTCAAGAAGAAGAAGAAAACCTGCGATTTTGAGATGTCGATCTGAAATTTTGAACCATCGAACCACTTTGGCATAGCGTATAACATGTAGCTGTCATACAAACTTACCGATCAAAATTAAATCTTTGTATAGAATCTTCGAAGAAATTGTTCAGATCGAGCTATAGCTGCCATACAAAATGACCGATTAAAATCAAGTTTTTATAAGGAATTTTTTGTATTTGTGCAGGTTATTATTGCTTCGGTGAAAACAAAAGTTAACGCTTTTTATTGTTTTATTAATATATTGATAAAGTAAATTATGCGAAATTCAATGAAAACGGGAAATGAGCCAGTATACTAAAGAAATAATCTTTACAATTCACATATGTATATTCTTATAATATGTCAAAATACCTAATATTCTCTCCGTACCGAACGCCGATCCTGGTTTAGTTTCGAAATGTTTTCGCATATACGAGAGAACAACAGATTTGGCTACTGTCTAGATTCCTCGTCATAGCTGTGAGCAGTTTTCAACACCATCGCAGCAAATATATATGTACATATGTACGTAACCGCCATAACGCTCTCCACCAGCCTTTTCGTCATCATCATCGCCAGCATCATCGCCATACGTCAGTTACATCGACTTTTGACGTGCACTGCAATTAACACACACAATTTGTTGTTGCCGCTGTCCTGCTGTCAACGTCATCGCTGTCACGTGACTACTTGCCACACGTTCCGTTGTCACATTCGCCTCCTTTACCGATCGGAAGTAGCAGCACAACGCTGTAACAGCCCGAATGGAAGTGTGTAAATAAAAAGCTTTTGAGTAAGAAGAATTATACACAAATGTTGCCTTAAGTAAAACTGTACAAATAAAAAGCTTCCTGCTTCATGGTTTCATCGGAGCGATTTTCAGCTTTTTTCCCAATGTAATTTTCTAGCAGCACACATTTGTTTTCGCGCATTCTACAATCTCATCACCACAGCAAGGCTAACCTAAACCTCCTTGAAGACTTTTCGCCAAGTCATTCGAGTCATTAATTTTCGCGACCCCACACATTTTGCGTTTGTTTTATCGTTTTTTGGATTTTCTCTCCTCCGCATGCCATTCATTCTGTCAAGAGAAAGTTAAGCGTTGTTGTTGTTGTATTTGTTGATTTTGTTGCTGACCGTCTTAAGTGCAAAGCGCGTACAGGACTCTGTCGTGAATTGATATGGCAGCTTTGTGAAGGTAATGGCGTACAAGTATGTACTTCCGTTATTGTTGTTGGTAGCTGCTGTCGGTAGCGGCCGACTCGTTGGCTGCGGTCGTTTGTTCTTTTCTAATTTATACGCTGACTCCTTTGTGCAGTTTTCTTGTTCGCCACCTCCGACGACGACGACTTGCTTTGCTTGGCTCGTTAGGTTCATTCGTCATCTGGTTGAACGGTTGGCCAACTAGTTACTGCACAGCTCTTTTGCTGCTTGTCGTACCCCATGTCTTCCTAGTTACAGAGTTGGGTTATTTTTCATGCAAGTCACTTCAAAAGTCATTAATCATTTTGTTTGCTTGCTTTGTTGCGTGCGAAATTCTACGCGCGCCTGAGTGTGTGTCTGTCTGCGTGTGTTGGTGAGTGTCCAGTTTCTTCATGTACTCAACATCATATATCACGCACATTTGGCTAACAAATCCCTAAGTATCCTTGTCATTCATTTTGACAATTATCCTGGCAGCAATAGATGGGGCCGTTACACACACAGTTGTGTAATTTCTGTTCACTGCACATCACTTCTCATTGACAGTTGCGCAAGTATTGTGCGTCATACTGAATAATGATTGAATTGAAATTTTTAAATTTATTTTTTAGATTTTCTTATATCCTTTCATGTATTCTTATTTTGATCGGTCAGTTTGAAGGGAAGCTATATATAGTGGACCAATGTGAGCAATTTTATCGCAGCTTCTTGAGTGGAAAAGGTTATGCGAAAATTTTCAAATCGATGTTCAGACAGAAAGACGAACATAGCTAAATTAACTTAACTCATTAAGCTTTTTATTGACATAAGCACTTGAAAGGATATTCGACGTTTCATTCTGGGCCTTACAAACTTCTCAGCTTTTGAGATATCGATCTGAAATTTCACACACGTTCTTTCTTCTTCAAGAACTGTTTTGTCGGAACCGCCGACCCATATCGGCTACATAGCTGACATACAAACTTGTCGATCCCAAAAGCTACAATTTTTTAGTTGTCAAGATTTCTTCACGAAATTTGGAATGGATTACTGTTCAAAGCAAGCGAAGTTAACATTTTTTTCCAAATGATGATCGTCGGACGTTGAGCACGCACAGTTTCTATTGATATTGACGGCACTACTTACACCAAAGACTCATCAAATGTCTATGAAAAATTCAAAAGGTCACGTTACCAAACTCAGACCACATACTGCAGTCCAATGGATTCAAATCTGGACTTCCAGACGACCAATCATTTGCAGCTATGAAACCAGGATTGTTACATTTAAGCCACTGCTGGGTGGCTTTTGCATAGCAGAGTCTTGATGAAATTAATACTATCCATCGAAGAGAGTATTTTTTAACTGCTTTACCACGCCAAAATATCACATTAACTGGATGCTGACCGCTTTCAAACCTTGGAATAAATTGTTTACGTTTTTTTAAGTTTTTGCGTAGATTGTGTTTTTCGCGTACTAAAAACTTCTTTAAAATAGTGAAAATATTTTCGTCTAAAAACGGATACATATATACTTTCATGGATATTGATTGTGTGTCACTGAAGAAGCCGCATTCATTTGCTGAGCCTAATTTGCTTCAAAGCAAAAAAATTACTACAGTTAGTTTACCAAAGTAAGCTTTCATGAATAGATCATCTCCAATATGTCAAGTTAATATATCCAATTCACTCGACATAATTTTTGTTTTATATAGGGCATGCGTTTGCGAATAACGAGTTAGCTCCCCATTCCATAACAAGCGAAAGCAAACACTAAATTGATTATTATAAATAAGTAGACAAAGGATGCATTGCATTCTTTGTAACATAATTTATGGCAAGACTATGTATGTAAGGTGTGTTCAAAAAGTATCGCGAATTTTGTGTTTTTTCAAAAATTATTTATTTATTCATGAATATCTATTTTGTCCCTTCAAAGTTATCCCCATGAGATATTATACACTTGTGCCAACGGTTTTTCCAATCTTCGAAGCACTTCAAAAAATCATTTTTTTTTTATCTTCTTCAGCTCCTCCTTCGATGCCGTCTTTATCTCGTCAAGAGAAGCGTAACGTCGTCCTTTCATGGGCCTCTTCAGTTTAGGGAACAAGAAAAAGTCACAGAGGGCCAGATCTGGGGAATACGGTGGCTGCGGCATCATTAGTAAGTTGTTTTTGGCCAAAAAGTCGCGCACAAGCAACGATGTGTGAGCAGGGGCGTTATCGTGGTGCCATTTTTTTGAATAGGTAAAAATCGAAGACGATCCAAAACGGCGGATTGCTTCGCGCAAATTGCGCATAACTTGCAGGTAATATTCCTTATTGACCGTTCTTCCCTGTGGCAAGAACTCATGATGCACCACGCCCCTGCAATCGAAGAAAACTGTCAGCAAAACTTTCGCGATACTTTTTGAACACACCTCGTATATGTATATATTTTAGAAAATCAAAGTTTTATAATTTTCGCAGCATATTAAGCCTTATCGCAAACTTCGCGTGATTTTCGTGTATTTTTACTTTTATGCGAACAAAAAATTTGTATCGTAAATTTCGTATGAATTGTTCGAGATACGTTTATGCTATTGTTGGTTTTGTCTATAATCTGAAAGTGACATCGATTTCCCTTGATGTTGGAAGAATCATGTAACTTCATTCAAAATATACGCACTTTATCGTTGTTTATTTTTTTAAAAACGCTTTCTTGCCAATTGGCGATGGAATTTTTAGGACCTTCTAAGAAGTGATTGGCGCAATGCTATCTTTTTAGAGGAAAAACGTTGATTAGGAAGGGTCCGGTGAATACAATTATTATTTGCATTATCTTAGGAAGGAGGAAAAATAATGATGATGTGAATACCATTCACTTTGATAGCTTGATCGGTGCTTGCTGGTTAACGACTTTTGAAAACTTTTTCTGAATATATACTGGCCGTCACCAGGTTAGCACACATTCATCAGCTTAATACAATTGCTTCTAGTTTTTTGTTATTAAATTTCAGCTCTTTACTGGTTTCTGATTTTCTCATCTGTGTATGAACAATCACTGGTAAAAAAAACATTCTTAATACAAATTGACACCAACTTTTTTGTTTTTTTTTTTTAAATGGTCTTAATTCTTTAATACAGCTCAAAGAAAATCTTTATCGGTTGAAGAGAAAGCAATAATCGAAGCTTATGAAGAGTTATAGCTTTCAATTATAGAATTATCAAAGAGTTTGGCAAAAATCGAAGAGTTACATATATACATTTCTTGGATAATAAGCCAGAGTATGGCCGAATTAATGGAGGCGGTAACAATAAAGTGATTTCCGACGTTAGCAAGAGAGTTATTTTGAGAAAAGCATTCAACTTTCATTAATCGACCGCTAAGATCCGGACAAATGATCATCATTATTCGAGGTAAAAATAATAATGCAGATATAGATAGATATAGATATTCAAAATCATTTTACTGTGAATTTTATTCATGATTAGATAGGCCTTAAAAATTGTTATGCAAGTAATTATTGTAATTACCCTGTCATACATGAACATATTTGTGTTTAAACCTCTAAAAAACCTTAAAAATTAGCTTTTATGTTTGTTCGAATACCCCCTCTGATTTCATAACATAACATTCCCGCCCCATAACTCCCCAACTGGCAACAATTTCAAATCAAATTTGTAATAGTTTTTTTTTATCTTAAATTTATTTACGAGTGCAAATCTTGCCCTAAATTTCAATGAAATAAAACATTTAACTATACGTCGTATATGTGCCTATTCTATTAGACCACCCTTTTCGGTTCACTTGCAGTTCTCTAGTCATATAAAATTTACAATAGGAGCATACAAATTGCTACTCCCTTCAACAAACACCAACAGCGCGAACGCCACCCTGGCAGGCTCAGTTGGGAGTTGCACAACGGAGTCACAGAGAGAAAAGCAGCTGGAAATTACAATTCAGGATTTGGCTTGACGCGGTAACAATTGCACAAAAATGCCAACGGCAAAAGCAATAACAACACCTACAAAGGGTACAATAGCAAACGTAACAAAACATTTCTATGCTCTTGCCATTCTATTGCGATTGCAAATTTTTACATGTGTTGTTGCTTCTATACTTGTATTTGTTGTTTACAACGTCATGTTGACAATGGCTTTAGTTTTGCTTTTGACACTTGAAATAAGTACACAGTGGTGGCGGAGTGACAATTGCAAATAGCAACGACGAAAGCAGCTTTCTAAGGAGGTGGTCTGCAAAATACTGACATTGGAAGTATGAGCTAGTACATACTCGTAGATGTATGCGCGAAGGACTACCCGCCGAGCCCCGCTGACTTGCAGGCAATGTTGACGATAATAACAACGACTGGTGACGACGGGAATTCAACAGCGGCAATAAGCTCAAGAAACCTCTGGTGTCAACTAACAAATCTAGAATGTGTAATATGTTACTATACAGGAGAGTAGATAGAACCCTTCTTGGGGTGCGTTATTTTAGCTGACTTTTGGGTTTACATTGACACTGATATGTGCATTTGTCAACACTTCAAAGTCGTGGGAGCCACTGTGCGGTTCTTACTATGAATGAAAATAAGACATGAGCAAGTTGCTAACGGTTATTTGTATCACCTACAAATAATAGAGTTAAATAAAAGGTTATAAGTATTAATAAATGATCAGGATGACAAGACGAGTTAAAATCACAATATTTGTCTGTCCGAATATTCCTCTGGCCGCTCGTGCTAGCTTTAAGTTGAGTAACAATTACGATATCTAGATGAAACTTGGTACAAATGCTGTTTGGCATCGTAAGAAGTTTGGTATTGTCGATGGGCATTTCCACGCGCAAAAAACGCCATACCTATAAAATACCATAAACAAGCACTTAGTAATTGCAGTAGGCAGGCGTAGCTCCATCCTGTAATAGATTTATTCCACATATATATCTCATAAACTACTTAAGCTACAAAAATCAAAATTGCTCAGAACAAATCCTTTAAGAACCCCTAACAACAATGTGAAATTGGATGAAATCGGATTATAACTTCGCACTTTTCCCTTATAAGGCCAGTTTATGTTATTCAAATATCGGGCAATCTGTGGGATATACATACATATTATAGAAGCTGAGAGAGGATATGATGAGCCTGTGCCAAAAATTCCTTAGACCTATTAGAACAAATTTCTAACTTCCAGTTTATTTTATACCAGAAATATCGGTCAATATGTGAGTTATCTTAATGAAATTGAAAGAGCGTGATTTTCTAATGTATTTTTGTGCCCGAAATGTGAAAACTTGCCCTACCCCCTCTACAACTAATGCCAACATTTTTAAACATCAAATACTTGTTATATATATTGGTATGTGTGGTACCTTAATGAGACTCAGAGCATGCTTTTATGTTAATAATATGTAGTACCATGAAAAACAAATAATATCGAATCAACACTACCCTATCTCCCACATACCTAATATAAGATTTTCAAACTGACGGTTGTCCTTATATCGATTTCTAAATCGGTCAATAAGATATCTACCAGGGTTTCCAATAAGAGTGATATCATTTCTTGAAAAAAAAGTAATCTAATTGTTAAGGTAATTCTAATGTTTTTTTATTTGGTGTGAAATTGATGCAAATCATTCGAATGGTCTCCTTTTGCAGGAAAGAATTCGATGAAGCCAACTTTCGAATAGTTTTTCCACTAAATCAAGCCGTATCTCAATGGTTTGGCACTAAGTTAGGTCTAATTTGGCACAGGAGATCACAGTAATAAGGCGCACCTGTAGGCGAAAAACTTTGAAAAAGTGGACGTGGCCTCTAATAAGTTTAATATACAAATATTCTAAACGGCTCAAGCTCCAACAACCAAATTTGCTCAGCTCGACTATTATGAGAACCTCTATTAACAGTGTAAAAATAGATGAAATCGAAAGATAAATAAGATAAGATTAAATCCGAGATGTTTTGAGGTGGCTGAAGCGAAGGACGCGGTACCGGCCACATATCTTGGGACTCGCTGTTCTGATTACGACACAATTTAGTATGTGTCATTTTTCGCATATTTCGATGTCAAAAATGGGCGAAAGGAGACTACAACCTACACTTAGTTTCCATATAGCACAATTTTAAACTGCATTTGATACTTTACACAATTCACAATTCCAGTACACACATCAAAAAGTAATTAATGTAACGGGATGAAATTTTGTACTAATAAGTCTATCAAGATATGCTACTTTATGACCAAAAATTGATTAAGGGTTTCCTCGGTTAAAAAACAGCCTTTGTTCAAAACTTTTTTTCTTATATATGTAAAAAATTAAATTTTTAATACAATTTTTTTATTGTTACAAACATACACTATTAACAAAGAAATTCTGAAATTAAAAAAAAATAAAATTTAATCGGCCATTGCGACGCTATTTTCGGTGAAAAAAAAATGCGCTCGCGGAGGCAGAATAACTCCTTACAGCATCACTTGCCATAACTTAGAACTAGGACGAAGGAAAAAAACCGAAAATTGAAGTTTTTGGCAGATATTTTTCCAAAAAAAAAATAAAAATTTGGCGACATTTTATTCAAATAGTTTTAATAAAAAAAAGTTCTACGTCCAAGTCTGTAAGGATTGTATCTTAAAGACCTGTGTAAAATTTCATAAAGATTGGTTGAGTAGTTCTCTAGAAAACTTTCCAACCGACTTCAAAACACACAGTTTCGAGAAAAAGGTGGTTAAAGTTGCGCACTTAGCCTTGAGTGCATAAGTTCGCAAGGCTCTGTCTTCAAAACTATTACTCGGATAGAAGTTAAGGGGTTATATCCACTTGCGAGGCAGAAAAAACGCGTCACTTCAAAGTGGCTTAAAAAATCGAAATTATTGTCCAAATTCTTATTCCTTCGATCATTACCTGAAAAAATATATCTGAGTTAAGTCGTGTGAAAATTTCAAACCGATCGGTTTAGCGGTTTCGGAGAAATTTGCTCACCGACTCTGAAAACACGGTTTTGAGATAAACGCGTTTAAAGTTTCGGGAACGATTTACGATTTACGTGCTCCGCCTACTTTCGAACGCTCGGAAACGTTCTTAGTAATACGCTCATATCTCCGACACTAATTGTCGGATCGATTTGAAATTTTCAGAGAATATTCTTGAATATATGTACATTCAAAAAATGAAAAAATAAAAATCGATTTTTTTGAAAATTACAAGTGGATATACCCCTTAAGGTGTTGTAGAATTTAATAAGACAATAAAAAATAAAAACTTCTTTTTTTTTTTAACTTGTAAATCCATGTTGAAATGGGTTCAATCCAATCAAAAGTGTTCAAGCCCCTAGGTACCGAATGTTGACCCCAGTATCTGTAGTTGACTTTTGACCGAAAATATCGGCCAATGTATGGGATATACATGCAATTGAAATTCAGAGTGAATTCTTTTCTGACAATAGTAACTTTGTGTATCCAGGGTACATTCTTTTAGTATGTGGCACGATAATAGATAAAATCGGGTCGGTACCACCCTAACTCCCATATAATACGTGTAATGATTTTCGTTTTTCTAACAAACCTTACGCCGAATATGTCGGTCAATGTATAAGTTATATAGAGTATTATAAATGTATATATAAAATAACATCGATTCTAATCCTCTGGTTGACATTTTTCACCTTATTATTCCCTGGCTTTAATTCCTGCAAGCGTCAAGAGTATAAAATGTTCGATTTGGGGGTTTCGATTAATAACGTTTTGTGGACTTGGGTATAGTCCAATCTTGGATTTAAGCTTCATCATAATGGACGGTCAGACAAACGACTGCCGCCGAAATTCAACTCGACTCGTTATAGAATTTTTATAATTCTGGATCTATCTCGATTTGTAGTAGTATACTCTTCAGCAACATGTTGCGAGAGTAACTGAAAAAAGTGGCAAAAAGGTTTATTGGTGAATTGTAGAGCTTAGCGGCTGTGAATTATGATATGGGGTCATGGATCAGGAGATGTTGATATATATTTAGACTTATGTCGATGGTTTTTTTGCTAAACTTTAACACATTCTTTTGTTTACCTACACAGTCTTTAATACCCCGATGCTTCAATGTGACAAACTCAATTTTATGGCGAATTCAATACTAAAAGAACACTTACACATATACATTTACAAGCAACTATACACGAAAATTTGGTCTAGAAACAACAACATACAAAAGGTGAAATACTAGTACGAAACTAAAATAAATTGCAAATGTCCTTTTCACTGGCAACGCTTCCATTTTAATATTAATTTTCCTTAGAGGTGATCGCAGAGCGACCAGGAAAGTGAAGACACGATAAACGGCTTTGTTAAGCAGCCACAGTTCTTGCAAAGCGACGGAATGTGCTTAGAAACATACTTACATGTAATATACTATATATAGAAACTTTACTTAGTTGCTGTACTTATATACTGCATTTGCTATTGATATTGCACCATCAGCAGTTGTTATTGTTGTTCTTGTTGCTGTCAGTTGAAGCAATTTATGTCAGTGAGTATCCGCATAGATGGCTGAACGCTAGTGACTGGCAAGCTGCACGTAAGCAAACTTGTGAAAATTGCTGCCACTTTTGTTGTAGGTGTTGTTATTACAGCTGTCGGCCATGTTGCTCTTGTTTCCTGTCCTAACCCTTGAGTCCTTTTCACAACACATACAAACACGTTTACGTAGACTTCTAACTCGAAAAGTATTATAAGAACTACCATAAAACTATCATGTTATCAACCCTTGATCTCGTGCAACGAATATGCTTTCATGTTGCACATCTTCAGCTTGTCTGTTGCAGCAGCAAATTCAGTCGCAATCCGCACACAACATAATCGGAGAAGGATGTTGCCGACAAAGAGACAGTGAGACAAGTGAGTCAGAAATAAAATATATATGTATGTATGTAGTATATGGCAAGCACGAACGAAAACTAGGAACGCTCGGACAAATGTACAAAGTTAGTACATATATGTATGTATATAATTGTTTTTGCTTTTTACTGTAGTGCAATAAATAAATTTCTTAGCAATATATACTGGCAGAGTTTGGAGGACCTTTGATTTATTTTGCCTGCAGTGAAAAGCTTTCCATTTTCATTGCTTTTCCACTTTTCTGCTCGGTACATTTTTCCTCGATTTAGTTGTTTGTAAATATATTTGTATGTATTTGGAGACGAATGATGGGAGAACGTTTACTTGTGCTGAAATTTGAAAGTATTTTTTTATTCAGTAGCACTAGAGTCCGTACTCGTGAAGATATAAATCTATAATTCGACGAAATAGGTGATTATTTTATTTGGACTTTCAATTTCTCAGCTTGTCACATAGCTGAATAAATTAATTTCTTATTGTCCTACCAATAAGACTATAGTACATTTTGATCTCTTTGATCTCGAATAAACCAAGACTTTTTAAAAAAATGTCGACACTAAAGCATACAAATCTCTCTTTTTTTGCAACGAGTTCACTGTGAGAAACACTTTTTTGATAACATTCGGCCTTAGATCAGTCAGAATTTGAATACACTACACTTCGAGGGTGGTGTTCAAATTTTATGATAATGCTTCTAATCAAAAATCGAATTTTAGAACTTCCTTTCTCTCTTGTTCTCTTATTTTAACGGATTGTACACAACAATGTACTTCTAAATTAACGACTTAATTACGAGTAATTGCTGTTAGCTAAAGAGATTCTACGTTGGATAAGAAGTGAGTTGAGAGAGATGAAATAATCTACTGAACTTAAACGTTAAAGTGCGCTGACTGTTCAAATCATGCGTAAAGAAACAATGATTTGTTCTTCTTCAACACCAAATTTCATATTGTATATTTAAAAGATATCTCACGATAAGAAATCGTCCTTTCTTAAACTTCGATTAGAAGAAGAGAAAAAATTAATAAATGATGTTGTACCTTCATCGAACCTTTTTTTTAATTAACATAATAGTGACTTCAGAAAAATTTTTCCAGATTTTCGGGAGAAACTAACATTAAATTGTTTATGAAAATCGAATTTAAATAAAATCCTTCAATGAGGGCACTAGATATTCTGTTTTCAAAAAGCTGTATAGATTTAATTTTGGATTTATTTACAATTTTCAGACAATAAATCTAAAATAAAGCCTTTATTCTTCCTCCAACCTCTTAATTTTGACAGAAAAATTATAACCAAAAATATGTCCTCGACATCAATCAATCTGTCTTTTTGTCGAAATTTATGTATTTAAGACTTATGTATTTAGTTTAGGAACAAGCTTTAAAAAACATTTGTTTCTAAAAATACGCTCGAATTCAGGCTCTTTAGGTCATGTGGTTTGACTCCGTTAAACTATATTTTGCAGTGTCAGTTCATTGTCTATGCTGATAAACAGATTATATACCACTTTAAAAGGAGATCCATTTCCAGATTCCCTACTTTTTTAAAGAAAAAAACACAGAAAACTTAAAATTTAATGGGGATAATTTGCCTCTCTTATGGTGTATTTCATTGAAGAGAACACCACTGCAAATACCACATAATAAGACCATGCACTGTCGCTACTGAGGTCAGAGATTGTTTAGCATGCTTTTGTCAAAAAAATTTTATATTGACTAGCATGGTTATACATAAGTACTTATCTGTGGCGTTGAAAATTTATACTTGCTAAAGTTGGATTCGCAAATTCGTAAGATTTTAGTTGAAACCGCGTTTGATATTCATGGGTTAAGCTCTCATATATAGTAGTTTTGCCCCGTTGGTTTTGTTTCTTTACGGCATTGTTTCATTTACGTACTTTTGTTTTGTGGGTGCGAATTGCGCTTATCTCAAGCTTTATATACTCGCTTGTACTACACATGTATGTACGCATTGCTTTAGGACTAAGCTTGCCCGAGTATTTGTATTATACCATATTTGTTGTACGCTCTGTGCCATTCATTCGCTTTTGCTGTTGTGCTAAGATTGTTGCTGCTCTTGATTTATTTGCTTTACTTTCATAGTCTGCAACACATTGTTCACTAAGCGACAGCTCGTTTGTTCTATCCTTCAGTTTCACACTTACCCCTCGATTTGTTCTTCCTGAATGTTTTGTTTTCGCATGGTGTGCTTTGCCATGTTGTTGACAGGTAAATTTGTGACTTTTTATCAGCAATATTGCTAAACTGTCTGTTGGCTGTTGCTGCCGTTTTCTTCTTAAGTTTTGTGTTATTTTTCGTCTGCCGAAAGCATTGTCGGTGAGAAATGGTAGTCGGTTGAAATTTCATTGTTTGGTGTAGCTGCAAAAAACATTCGGTTTCAAAACACTTTGTGCGCATAAATGGCTTTCTTACTACTGTGAAAAGAAGACTAACTGTTTGTTTGAAATATCGTTATAGGAAAGACAAAATGTGATCGTTTTTACATTCTATATTATCTAACATATGTATTTATTAACTTCAATAAAGCTACTTCCTAAGTCGAAATGTTTAATCTATATCATATCCCTTCTTGGACTAACTGGCTATGAGTCAACTATTTGCAAAAACTGGGTTATTAGACAGAACTACTAGATTTAAAGAATTATTCAAATGTACTAACGGGTGATTTTTTTGAGGTTAGGATTTTCATGCATTAGTATTTGACAGATCACGTGGGATTTCAGACATGGTGTCAAAGAGAAAGATGCTCAGTATGCTTTGACATTTCATCATGAATAGACTTACTAACGAGCAACGCTTGCAAATCATTGAATTTTTATTACCAAAATCAGTGTTCGGTTCGAATGTGTTTCGCGCGCGTGTTTTGTTCAGCGATGAGCTCATTTCTGGTTGAATGGCTACGTAAATAAGCAAAATTGCCGCATTTGGGGTGAAGAGCAACCAGAAGCCGTTCAAGAACTGCCCATGCATCCCGAAAAATGCACTGTTGGTGTGGTTTGTACGCTGGTGGAATCATTGGACCGTATTTTTTTCAAAGATGCTGTTGGACGCAACGTTACGGTGAATGGCGATCGCTATCGTTCGATGCTAACAAACTTTTTGTTGCCAAAAATGAAGAAGAACTGAACTTGGTTGACATGTGGTTTCAACAAGATGGCGCTACATGCCACACAGCTCGCGATTCTATGGCCATTTTGAGGGAAAACTTCGGACAACAATTCATCTCAAGAAATGGACCGTAAGTTGGCCACCAAGATCATGCGATTTAACGCCTTTAGACTATTTTTTGTGGGGCTACGTCAAGTCTAAAGTCTACAGAAATAAGGCCAGCAACTATTCCAGTTTTGGAAGACAACATTTCCGAAGAAATTCGGGCTATTCCGGCCGAAATGCTCGGAAAAAGTTGCCCAAAATTGGACTTTCCGAATGGACCACCTAAGACGCAGCCGCGGTCACATTTAAATGAAATTATCTTCAAAAAGTAAATGTCATGGACCAATCTAACGTTTCAAATAAAGAACCGATGAGATTTTTGCAAATTTTATGCGTTTTTTTTTTTAAAAAAGTTATCAAGCTCTTAAAAATCAAATAATCAGTATGTTGAACTGAGTCGATTTAGCTATGTCCGTCTGTCTGTGTATATACGAACTAGGCCCTCAGATTTTAAGATATCGTTTTGAAATTTCGCAAACGTCATTTTCTACCCCTTTGTCGGAACTGCCCATATCGGATCAATATAACATATAGCTGCCATACAAACTGAACGATTGGAATCAAGTTCTTGTATGGAAAACTTTCAGATTTTACAATGTATCTTCACAAAAGTTGGCAAAGGTTATTTTCTAAGGCAATAATTTAATATACGCAGAAATTGTTCAGATCAGATTACTATAGAATATAGCTTCCATACAAAATAGACACATAGTTACTGAAAGAATTGCACCTGTGAAGGGTATATTAGCTTCGGTGCAGACGAAGTTAACGTTTTTTCATAAGAGTATATCTTTGCGCCTAAAATACATACAATCGGGCGAAAACTTAACCTACATCCATATAACTGATATGATATATCTCACGAATCAATTGTCCGACAGTTGGAAATACAAAATATAAAATATGGATGAAATTCTAGTGACGCTCTATTATAGAAACGATACAAACTTTTCTTTCTGTCTTTTATATATAGTATATACAAGAGATAACTCTAATCGTGCCTTTTTCAAATATATCTTTTGAAGTTAGTGTTTTTGATACTATTTTTGAATTACAAAGTGTTTCCAATTACACATACTAAATTTTCAAAAAATCCACAACATAATCAACCTAACGAATTGTAAATGATAAACGGCTAAACAATGTACATAATTAATTGCTGTAGTCACCGAAAAGAAATTAATGAGCGAAGTACATATGTAAAGCACAAGCAGTATCGACAAGGAAAAAACATCTCATTAGCGTATATGAATGGAATATATGAATAGCAAATTAATTCAAATTTTTAAATTCTACTTGATAGCAGGAGGCAACTTTTCAAAATTCATTCCCAGGCATATTTTCTGCTGGGTATAAAACGTAATCAGAGCCACGCTATGACACCAGCAGCTCCGCAGTCGTTCATTCACTCGATCATTTAAGCCAAACCGACAGTCAGACAGAATATTAATTCTCTAAGATGGATTGCGCTCATTCACTCTTGTACCGCACTAACGCTGCTGGTGAAATATGTTGCGGCATGTTGCAAGTCGGTACACATGGCTTTCATCTGGCCATTAGTTGAAGCAGTAGTGAGCTTGCTTATAATAAATTAATATAAATGATACATAATTTTTGTGACTAATGATATTGTTGATGGGCGCCTTGGCGTGTGGCATAAGTAAGTACGTAAACTCATCAACATTGCGTGTTTGCATCGTCTAATTATTTTTCTCTCTCAGTTACAATAAGTCAAAGCAAGCTCGGCGTGTCGGCTAAACTGATGAATAATTGTTAGAAATCAATGGAAATACTTACATATATATGGTTTTATAAAAAATTATATATTTTTTATACTCTAAGCCGTGCTCCCAAGTCACCTGTAGATGGAAAAATCAAAGAATTAATGATTTATGCGTAAGAATACCTATAGTACTTTTTATACTCTCGATCTTAGTGTCCAATGTATAATGGCTTTATTATTAGACGAATGAGTTGAGCTGTTTATCTATCGAATGATCTAGAAAGAAGAGACACTCTGAGGTTGTGTATTATTTTGTAGGCAATTGTCGGGAAACAAAAATTTAGTACATGGAGTCAAGTGATAAAAAGTATTACGATAAAAATATCGGGTTCGGGGAAAACTTATTGCAGATATTTTTTCTGTTATGTACTGTGATTTCAAATGTTTCTACTGTGCTACTTTCCCCTAAATTTGTGTCTATCATATGGAGGCATATTTTCTCTTGGCAGTTCCGTCCAAACTTGCCTTTCCTTACTTGTTACTTTTCGAATTGCTTATTGATTTATACCTCACTACCATTTTACTATTTACATTTTTAGCTCATTGTTTGTTATGCTTGAGTTATTCACTATTTCATTATTCATCTGAGAATTATGTTTGCAGTGCAGAATAATTAATCGAATGAACTGTTCATGAACTACTCAATTATCATAATAATTCATTATAAAATATATTTGACGGTGAACGACGGTGAGATGGTGCGAATCATGCGGAAATTTTAATATTGCTCTCCTCTTGGCTGTTTTTCTGGTTTTAGTTTAAGTTAGTAAGAGAATGTAAAAAATCTAAAAATCAGCTACATTAATGGGAGATTCTAATCCATTGATTCGTCCACAATATAAATCAGTTTCGTTATCACAAGTTATCTCAGGACAAGGTGCTGATACTATTCCATAAATATTGAGTAGTTGAAAAAGTCTGTTCCTATTTTCATAATAGATGTCGTTGCAGTCTCCAGTGCTACTAATCACATTGTCTCATACCATATAGCATTAGAGAGTTGAGATTTTAAGCTTGAGAGTTGAAATTTAAATTCGAGGAAGTTGAAAAAAAGTTACAGCTGTTCAAAAATGAATGAAAATAATGAAGGAATTCGCTATATTTTGAAATTTTTATATAAAAAAGGGAAGAATGCCATGCAAGCCACCACTGAATTTTGTGCTGTTTACGAAGACGATGCTTTATCAGTTCGTGTAGCACAACAATGGTTCGCTCACTTCCGCACTGGAAATTTCGGTGTGAAAGACGCAACTCGCTCTGGTCGACCTATAGTTGAAAAAGTCGGTGAAATTATGGAAAAAGTCGACCCAGGACCGTCGCATAAGCAGCTATGACATCGCTAACGAAATTAACCATTTAAAAAAGACCGACTACAAAAAGAAGGTCGTTGTTTGGGTACCACATGAATTGTCTGCGAAAAATTTAATGGACTGATCTGCGATTCTTTGCTGAAACAAAATAAAATCGAACCATTTCTGAAGCGAATGGTAACAGCAGACGAAAAGTGGATCAAATATGGCAATAATGTGAGAAAAATATCATGGTCCAAACGTGGTGAAGCTCAACAAATGGACGCAAAGCCAGGATTGCCGCTTCGAAAGGTTATGCTGAGTGTTTGGTAGGATTGGAAAGGAATCATCTACTATGAGCTGCTGCAGCCTAGTTGAACGATTGAGTCTACATTTTACTGTCAATAACTTATGAGATTGAACAAGCAATCGAAAAAAACGGCCAGAACTGATCAACGGAAAGAGTTTCGTCTTCCATAAGGACAACGCTAGACCACATACATCTTTGATGACTTGGAAAAACTGGGGTACAGCACAATAATGGTTGTGTACAGACTTTTTCGACTACCCAATATTTCTTAAGTTATTAGGAAAAATGTCAATTTTAAAACCTAAATCTGTATAGTAGGTAGGTTGACTTTTAAATTTCGGGATTAAAGTATAAAAAAATATTAATCTTTATTGTTTTTCAAAATATTCTCCATTAAGATCTGGAAATACATGTTTGCATACGTTTACACCAATTGCCGAAGCAGTTTTGCTAATCTGATTGATGTATCTCCAAAACAAGCATTATGAAAGCATCTTCAGGTGTCGAAAAACGTTGCCGTCTTTTTTTATTTTTTCTTTCGTTACGAGAATAAAAAGAAGTCATTCGGTGCAAAGTCAAGATTTACGTTAGATTATTCATCGAAGCGATGTTTCAAGTGCTCAAAAATGCCTTTTTTCAGTCGATGTATCTCTCATCGGTCCGGTTGATTTTCAAGATTTCTTTAAGGGAACAGTACGGTAATCTGGCCTGTTTTATGACATTTTTTTCATAGAAATGTTTAGAAAATTTTTTTTACCCTATTTTTTCGACCTTTTCGATTTTTTTTTTAAATTCAAATCAAAATTTTTGGAAATCCAAGGCAGACACGATAGAGCATTGTAAAGTCATTCGGTGCAAAGTCAAGATTTACGTTAGATTATTCATCGATTCAATGGTTTAAGTGCTCAAAAATGCATTTTTTCAGTCGATGTGTGAGAGCTCGCATTGTCGTACTCTGTCATCGGTCCGGTTGATTTTCAAGATTTCTTGAAAGATAACTGGCCTACAAATTGCGTACCATTCAGAATTTACACTTTCCACACTCATGAAGTTGAGTGTTGTTTACTTTTGGTCTCATTCGTCATCCATGATTCATCACCTGTCATGATGCATAGGTGTTTCGAAGTTTCTTTGTCATTTTTAGTTTATTTCTGCACCAATCGACGCAAGTTTTTTATTGACCAATTGACAAATTGTGTGGAATATGGCATGTATGCTGGTCCCACTAATGCCTATAGTTATCTCTATCTCACCATAGGTCACCTGAAGATCTTGCAATATCAGTTAGCGCTCAGCATCAACAGCTTCCGGAAGAGCAACTGCTTGAGCTCACTGAACCAACAATACACACTGATACTTGATGGAGTTTTGACGCCCAAAGTTGAAACAAGTTAATCGATGCATTGTTGCTGAGTTAATACACGTCGAAATTTTGGGAGAGATGAGTATTTTAAGTCACTATAAATAACAAAAATAGCACTATGGTTGCTAAATCCAGAAATATAAAAGGCAACATCGGTAATAAACTCAAAACGATTTAGTGTACTAGTGTTAAACAGTGAACGATATTTTGTTCGTGTCAAAAAAAAAAATGGTACAGGTAATATTTACTTGTAACGAAATTTTTAAATCAATACAACAGAGCAT
This sequence comes from Bactrocera dorsalis, assembly GCF_023373825.1. Taxonomy (NCBI): domain Eukaryota; kingdom Metazoa; phylum Arthropoda; class Insecta; order Diptera; family Tephritidae; genus Bactrocera; species Bactrocera dorsalis. The sequence continues at coordinate 23,684,186 of NC_064303.1, read as the reverse complement.
AGCGTCTGGAAACCAACATTAACCGCCAACAATTTTATATTTTATGACAGTGCCTCTACTACTGGGAACCGGTCGCAGTTGACGTTGAGACAGTCATAAAAATCCCAAGTGACCCGATATCTAGCTAGTAAAATAACGTGTTCAAACAATAACAAAATGCTAGGTAATTACCCGAAACCATCAATCAAAGTAGCCTTTTGTGACGCGTAAGACCAGAAGTTAGAGGCCGTAAATCAAACAAAGCGTCTATATGCGATCGTGGAAAAATATTTTTACAACCAATGAGTAAAAAGATCCCAAACGAAGTAAAGACTGAACACACATACTACTAAACAAGCTTGGCGTGTAGCTGTAGGCATTTTAAAGTAAACAACATTGGTCAATCACACACAATGCACTCAAACGTTGGTAAAGACGGACGCAAGCGTAGATCATGAAGATTGACGACTCATGTCACTCGACGATGACTTGGCGTAAATAAATATAATTCGATATGCGCGTGGATGTAGCGTACGATCCAAAAGTGCATATACATTGAACGCATAAGTGGATAAAGGTGTAGATGTATTTTCCGGATGCCACAACATGTCAATCAAAACAGCCGAGGGAGAAATATAAAGAGTGAAGTGAAAAGTTTTAGAGGAACAGTGAGGCATAGAATGAAACTTAAAAGTACTGCTAAGCTGTTGGTGCTAGTGTTGATCGATGACTGCCGTTGATAATGTTACTGTCGATCAATAACTCGTTACCTTGTACAGAGCGCTAATTATGTTGGAATGCTGATGGCAGCTCGGTAAAAATAATAATTTTTCTCGTTTACTTGTAGTACTCCGCCATGCATGCAGCTCGTTGATTATTGTAATGTAACAAATCATTTGTTACGCCGCGACGTGCGAGAAAAAAAAATAAATAATGTGCTTGGTATGTATGTACATAATGATTACGCTTCAGATGGATTTGGCGGCAATGACAGATCGATGGAGTGATGGTATATTGTGTTTGCATGAGAGTGCGCAGTTGAACACTTGAAATGAGAGTGACATGGTAGGAGAGAAACTGAGGAGAGTTTTTCTGTTTCTAACTTTCCTCTCAGTGAAAAGTTTTTGTTGTTAATTTTGTGACTTCAGGAAAACTTGTTTAGAATCAAGACTGAGGCAAATCTTTTCTTAATTCTACTAAACCCTTTTATGTATAATTTTTATATATATTTTGAGCCTACATCTTCATTAGATGCTTCTTAGAGCTTTGACTCGTCCTCAATTTGCAGTACCGGCTTTGATTTTATCTCTAAAATAGAGGAATTAATAAGTTTCTCTGCTGACTCCGCTAGCTAGGAAATTGTATGAAAAAGTTTTTATTTAAGTGGAATAAGCCAATGATATAAGTTTTTGAACATTTCCTTTTGAGATAAATATATTCATATGTTCTTTGAACCAAGAGCAGTGCAGGTTGTTCTTGATCAATTCCGTATAGTTTATGTAGTGTCCAATTCTGTTCTGTTTTATTCGGGCTTTTGCAAAATTTGAAGCTTTGTGAATAGACGATAAAAACCAGGTTTTGAAAGAACTTATAAGTTCCAAGATCACATCAGTTTTTAGATAGCAGGTTTCAGTGCTACTGATTTCTAAGCTCCCAACAATCCTTGCTTCTCATTCTAATTTTAGGTAACATTCACTTCTGCGGTAACGGAAAAAATTTTTATAATTACCAGGTTGTTCAATAAGTTTTGTCGTTTGATAAGAAGAACACAATTTTATGATTCAAAATACACTTTATTATTCAGTATAATCTCCCTGAACATCAATAGACTTGCTCCTACGATCGTCCAATCAGTTGATCCTATCCCGGAAGGTCTGCAAAATACGCTTCAACAGCCGTTATGACCTCTTCATTTAATGAAAAACGCTTACCACACATAAATTTTTTTAGTTCTGGAAAAAAGGAAGTCGCTGAGGGCAAATCTGGTGCATAGGGTGGATGCTTCAACAATTCGAACTTCAACTCACGGATTTTAGCCACTGTAAAAAATGCTTTTGTGACACGGTGCATTGTCCTAATGAAAAGAGGATTTTTTTCTTCTGCAAACCGGGTCTTTTTCACGAATTTTTTTTCCTTCAACTGGTCCAAAAGATTACAATAATATTCAGAATTAATTGTTTTACCAGTTCCTCTTTCATCCCAAAAAACTGATGCCATAGCCTTTGGCTGATTTCCGGACACGAACTTGTTTCGAAGCCGAAAAACTAGATTCACACACTCTTTAGCCTCTTGTTTTGGTTCAGGATCATGGTAATAGACCCAAGTCTCGTCCATAGTGATGAATCGACGAACAAAATCCATTTTATTATTTTTAAAACGCTCCAAATGTTGCTGAGAAAGTCGCATTCTAATGTGTTATTATTACATTTTTCTAAATCTCTCTCAGTCAATCGACGATCTTCCAAAACAATATCCAACAAAACAAATAAAAAATTGGGCTAATAGCAACGCCCTCTCTTATTGAACGACAAAACTTATTGAACAATCTGGTATCTTATGATTTGACCATAACTAAAGTACGTCTCTGGTTCCATTTTCTCATATGAAATATTCGATATCAAACCCGAAGATTTGTGTGCGAAATTCCAAGTTGGTGTTGCAAATTTGAGTTCCGTATCGTTAGAAATCGGTAACACAACCATTGATTCGTCCCCACACAGTGTCAACAATGGTTTTAAGTGTCTATTGGTTATAACTCCACCCTCCCAAGGGGAGTTCGAATAAATTGCTACCATCAAGGAGTTCATCAAGGACCCCAGGTGCTGGTACTGGTGCTGGCATCTGTGCTCCAGGGGCTGCTGGTGTAAAGTAGGGCTAAGCCAAAAAGGAGCAGTCGCAGTCAGAAGGAGACGGCGACATGGGTTTAGGTCTATTTGACTAAACGACTAAACAGTAAATTATTAGAAGTTTCGATGATTGTTCTTGGCTGTACATAGGTTTGTCTCAGTTTCATTTATGTACGTAGACCCGACTTTGTGAAAAACGGCGCACTTTACTAGTAGTTATCTTCGTTTGCATCTGAAAGTAATTCTTATCGTGTGTATCTTATTGAAATGTTATAGATATTTCAGTTCGACGGAATTACATCACTGCTACACCCACAAAATTTCGTGAAGCTGGAATTTGCCAGAGGAAATCAAAATAGGCAAGGGCATCAGTGACCCATAACTTAAAAAAAACTTGGTTCCTAAAATATTAAATGCGATATTTCACTAAATAAACAAGTCAGAAACAGTAATATTATATTAAGGACGGTACATCTATGAAAACATTGAACAATGGGATTGGTATTGTCCACTTTAAGATGAAATCTGTGATCAAATTGAAAGGTGAATTTTAATTTTTACTTCACGTGTTTTTTGATTTTTTTCTATAAGTTAGTAGTACTGTTAGTGACAGCTTTGTGACAGCTAAATTTCACGTTAAAATATTTATTAGTATTTGAAATACGCGTCGTTTTGTGAGGTTCTAACAGTGAGTTCTTCGATTTTTACTATGTCCGAATTTATTGAACAAAGAACTGCATTGGGTATTCGTGATCATTTCGCCACATTTTCAATTAAGGATATAAAGCTGAATCGATGAAGGCTCCGATGTAGAATTTTTCCAAGTGCTATGGTGACTGGAAAGTATTGCATCGGGAAGGGATTACTTTGAAGGAAATAAAATAGACAAAATTCACCTTTCAATTTGATCACAGACGCCTAGACACCAAATATTTGGACCTTAATACTTATGGGTGAGATTTTTGCAAAAATGTTGGTTCCTGTGTGAGATATATAATTAAAATCCAGTGTGCACACATTTTCCCCCATAATAATGCCGTCATGTGTTAAAAATGGGCCTCTTCTGATTTCATATACATGATGTAAATATTTTTAAATTTCGGGTGACCTTAATTCGTTTTTTTGTTGTTTTATAGTAGGAGGATGCTTCGAAGGCCGTAGTACGGAACTTTAATCCGCTAAACTTAACCTACTCCCATCTCATGTGTCTCGCACGGGACCACTGGACTAAGTATGGTAGAGAAGAAGACATTTAAGTCGTATCTATTGTATGAACTGAGTGACGCCTAATTTGTTGTAAATGTCTCAATGTTATCATAATTAGAGCTGTCGTTTCGCTGACAGATTTCCATTTTACAGACGATTCGTGAAGTAAAATTTTCCACCGTGAGACTACCTTCAAGAGTGTGTTCAGCCTTTTCTTTATACTTGAAAACCGAGGGAAATGATAGAGCACATGTTCAGAGCCTCCTATGTACTCTGTACACGTCGGACGATATGGACTAAAGTCATGATGATATTTGTGTAGGTAGCGTCTAAGGCACCCATGGTCACAGATTATGTGGTTCAGGTGTAAATGTTTCCTATCTATCCATGAATGTATGTATGTCCTGACTTAGCCTGTAGGCCCACCTTCCTTAGCATGAAGTTTGCCACCATTGCAGACACATTGTGATGCTTTTGATTCTAAATGTCAATCGGTTTAATACTGGAAAATACCTCAGCAGCGTCGTTTCATATGGTTCGGAAAGCACTCATCATATGTATTGCAAAACGCGAATGGTCTGCGTTAATTGGTCTAGCATAGATCTTAATTTAAACCCCATGTCCTCAAAGAAATGATTTCTAATCGTTTGGTTGACTAATATTCCCAATATCACTGCCATTGAAGCGACAAGACATTCTAGGTAGATACCCGAAAATTCGAATATTTCATATGTCGACCGTTATCTATATACCATTATCTGTAGAAAAGATTCTTATCTAATCAAGCTAGACTTTATTTTCATATAGTGGGTTTCTAGTTCAGTGCACAACCTCGCAAAGAGGGTGCACTTACGTCGCGGTGGTTCTGCAGCGAACATTTACGCAAGATTCGCGCGGTTTTAGTAGAAGAGGGTCAGAGCTAAATTATTTAGCTATAATTACACTTTGTTTACATATTACTTATAATTATTACGAGTTGATTAACAATAATTCTTTGTAAAATATTAACCGAGTCGTAATGCATAAATATAAATATGCAATAAATTGTGAAAAATCGCATTGCGCTTTCGACTTAATACGCCGGTTCTTTGGCATTTATTGGCGCATTGCACGCACTCATTTAGCTGCTAAAAGCCGACTAAATTGCGCGCTTGCCAACATAATTTACTACCAGCACCTATACTTAAGCGCACAAATGAAATAAAATTAAATGGAAAGACTGTAAAATATATACACTTTGTAAGAGGAAGAAGTAATGGTGGCACGGATGATTCCTGATGGCTGCCTGACTCGTTGGTACTTGCGGCCAGCACGAAAGCATTTTTCTAATATCAACAAAGCGAAGCGAAAAAAGTAATGCAGTAATTTAAACGCCTAAGTGCGGCGCGAAGTCGACAAGAATTGTGCTTATTTTAAGTAAGTATTCGTGCTTAAGAAAAAAATTTATGCGAGTAAATCAAGCGCTTGTGTAAAAGGGCAGCAAAATAAAGTGTACGAAAATTGCCGGGTTGCAGCGTTGCGACCGCCAACGAGCAGCGGCGAATCCAATGACCCAACTGTCTGACTGTCTTTTGCACATTCGAATGTGTTTGTATGTGTATGTATGGGTGTACTTAAATTTATGTGTGCTGGGCGAGTGTGGCCACGGAACGCATTTGTTCTCTGCGTTCATTCTTGTTAGTATGAAATTGGTGTAAACGAATTGAAGAAAAACGATGTGAAATGTCTGTAATTTGGACAATTTGATGAATGGTTATTTACCACGAGATGGCAAAGTGGGCATTTTTCTTTTCAACTTTACGCTTTTGTTATGGCGCTTTATTCAAGTTTTTTTTACGAAATTTGCATTCTTTGTTGGCACTTAAACATTATTTTTTTATTCAACGTATTCATTTGTATACCTGTTAATCAGGTGAGTAGGTTTTATTGCATTCAAAGGGGTCCATCGTATGCCTTGTTAGACTATTTTTGGAATAATTGTTATAAATATATAAATATAGTGTTAAGAGGATAGATTTTTTTATAAACATGTTTCAAATTACAATCGAAGAGATCGATTGGTAATCTAGTATAATATATGATAAAGACGTAATATAATAGTTACAGCCTGTTGAAATATGAAAATATAATATTTTCCATATTATAAAGACAAGATGTACGACTTCAGTGCATATTCTAAAAAATATAATACATTTCTAAGCAAATATTACAAGACTAAACCGTATAGGTTTCACATGTTTTATAGCGCTGTCTAGGCTTTCTACTGAATCCTCACAATTGCTCCAAGTTTTGAATCGAAGCGGGATTATTCGCATATACTTTAGACTTGACATATCCTCACAGAAAAAAGTCTAATGGTGTGATATAACATGTTCTTGGTGACCAGTCGATCGGCCCAAAACGTGAAATTGTCTGCTCACTCCGAGCTGCTGCGAACGGCGCCGAATCGACTCTCCACTGTCTTCGTGTATATTCTTAGCTAAGGGTGATGTTGTTGCAAATAGAATGCTCAGAGGGCGATTATGTTAACCGTACGTTGAGCGAAGTGCGCGAAACACATTCTTCACAAAACGTGAATTTTCGTACTAAAGTTTTATGATTTGTATGAACGTTGTTCAGGCGGAAGTTTTTCCTTCAATAAATTTTCTTTAGAGCATTCATGAATACCGTCACGGCGATCTCAAGCTCTTCATGTCTATTATATGCGCAAGGTCTAAGTGCTAATAATACCTCAAGTCTGATCTTCGTTTGATACCTAATAGAGAAGTAGTTGTACCTATGGGTCACAGACTGACAGTGTGATTAGGACTCCATAGTGCATCTTTGCTGATATAGAACCTTATGCTTAGGACGTTTCTGGAGGTTATTGGAAGTTTCCTCATCTCTCTGGTTCATGTCGAAGATGTCAATATCCTTAAATCACAAGTCAGCACGTACTAATGTAGTAGTAGCCGCTGAGTATGTTCCGCATCTACCACTCGCAGTATAATGACCACCTCTAGTTTTTTCCATGGGTTCTACCACCTCTATTCTCTCCATAGGGTTCGGCAGCCTTGTGACAATTTTCCTTTCCCATTTCTGCAATTTTTCATCATTGTTTTTTAAGATTTTAACTCCACGATACCATCCTTCTTCCTCAAATGACGGAGTTCCTCTTCGAGAAGAGGGCTTCTAATACCTTCATTTCAACAATTTTTCAGCGCTGTTATATCTGTTCTAGTGGGGTACTGTGTGTGTCTGTATGTGCACGGTCATTTTTCACCTCCTAATCGTTCCATTTTATTTTAGGTTGGCCTCGGGGCGGTTACACAAATCCCTATCGCCGTCTTTATTAGCCCCTCCTTGCTTGGCTTCTTTCGGGGCAATAATTTGTTACCAGACTTAAAATCCTTGGTCACATGTTCAAAATAGCGGGTCAGGGAACTTTTAATTTGTTTTCAACTTTTCGTTGGAGCTCCGCAATAACCGGTCTGGCTGTTGCTACACATTGCTGAAACTAAACGCTATTGAAATGTATACGTCTTCGACGCATTTCTGGGAAAAAACTCACTCAAAATCTTTAAATAATAGTGTCTATTGACAGTTATTGTTACACCGATTTCTTCAAAAAAAACTATGGTCCGACAATGCAGCTTGATGAAACTGCGTACCACACAGTGACTCGTTCTAAGTGAAGTTCCCTCTCGTGGATTATTGCTGGATTTGATTTACTCCATTTACGGCAATTTTGCTTGTTTACATTTCCATTTAGATCGCAATAGGCCCCATCAAACATAAACAGGCAATTTATCAAGTTATTGTCTTCTTCGGCCATTTTAATAATTTTTTGGGCAAAATTCGAGGCGAATAGGGAAATCTAGAGGTTTTAACCGCCTTGTTATTGGAACTTTATACGGAAACAGATCTAAGTCACTTTGAATTATCCGTTGTAATAACCGTCTGCTAACTACAAGTAGCGCGGATAAGTTGCGAGTCGAAGTTCTTGGATTTGCCTTAATTGACGATGCAACAGCCGCGATTGTTTCTTGAGCACGAACATAAGGATCTCGATGGTACGGTCTTCTTGTGATTGTTCCAGATCCGGCTGATATGTCTACCAACCTCATAATGGTTCATTTACTCGGAGGAGAGCCGCCAAAATCCCGTCTGAATTCCCTTTGGACGGAAATGATGGACTGCAAAGCGTGGTACCACTGCACTATCCAAACACAGAGAGTCCAACCATTCATTTAAAAAAAAACTTAAATAATGAACTGCCAAATAAAACAAAGAGTAAGTCGATTACTTACACAAAAAAGGTTATAACCGTTTATTTTTGTAGTAGAATGCCATTCTTTATATGAGACGCCTTCCCTAACTTGGGAATTGATTGTTTAAAATAATTAATTTGATGGTAAGGTATCAAATAAGGCATTAGTAACGATAACATATACGGAAAGTGTAGGGAAGTAGGCATAAAAGGTACACTTGAACACCGCTTTCACTTCTGTTTGGCTTTATTTAGATCTCGTCTTAGATATCTAGAGATTTCGCAGTTCAAGGGGATAGATAAAGTATCAAAATTAGATATCAAGTCTCCCTTAAGCTACATAAAAATTGTTGACACACAGTATAACGCGAATTAATCTAAACATTCATTTGACATTTGAAGTGATTAGTTGGCAGTAGTATAATCTAAAGTGGACATTTAGCTTAATGAATAAATAATTTTAATAAAGGAACATTTTAGACATATAATCTTTAGCACCAGTTAATTTGATACCAGAAACGATCAAAGTGTTTCACAAGAACTCTTCACACTCTTTTTTGTTTAATTATTTCTAGCTAATTACTTGGTTACGTATACGACATGTCACCCTAATAAACAAGCTCGATGCTTATAAGTTAGTATAAATTCGTGATGTTGAGTCATAAGTTACTGGCTTACACGCTAATATATAAATACAGTGACGAGCAATACTTTAACACGTTAAAGACGATTTTATTTTAACTAAGTATTTTCAACCAATTAGGGCTGTAACTTCATGTTTTTTTGAAATGTTGTGTGTGGACATCATATTTTACCTATACTGTAAAAGTGCCAAGATCAAACAACAATAAACTAGTGTGCACAGCGAAAATTGAGAATAACTCAAATGTTACAGTTATGGTCGCGAGTATTGTGAGCATTTATTACCGCTATTTTATTGTTTTTGGACCAAATATTGATTTTATGATTTTATATAGTATTACAAGGAGCGTTCCAAAGTAAACAGAACTTTTTGAATCTAGCGCTGTGCATTAGAATTTGTTATCTTTATCGATTGTCCAGTGAAAATTTCATGACATTTCATGGATTGCGTTTTAAATGTCAGTAGATATGTTTGTGTTATCGGTGCGAAAATGAGCTTCGAACAAAGAGCCAACATAAAATTTTGTTTTAAAATTGGTAAAACTTTTACCGAAACGTTTCAATTGATGAAACAAGTTTATGGCGATGATTGCCTATCCCGTAGCAGAGTGCACGAGTGGTTTCAACGTTTTCAAAGTGGTTGTGAGGACATAAATGACGATCAACATGTGGGCCAATCAAAATCCGTGGTCACCGGAAATTCCATCGAAACTGTGCGTGAATTCATCAAAAATCATCAGTGAAATTCATGTAAATGGAATTGAACATATCCAAAACATCGATTTAACGCATTTTGACCGAACATTTGGGCTTACGAAAGGTGTGTGCACGGTTTATTCCGCATAAATTGACTGACGACCAAAAATTGCTCAGAATCCAACATTCGAAGGACATCTTGTGAACGATTATTTGGCCAAAAATCACATTTTTACCGTTAACCACTTCCCGTATTCACCTGATATGGCACCGTGCGACTTCTTCCTTTTCGGAAAAATGCATTTGCCCATGACAGGAAAGCATTATGCAGACGTAGAGGCCACTCAAAACTGCTTGCACCGGCATACTGGCGATCATACCGACCAACGAGTTAAAACACTCGTTCGACATGCTTTTGGACGGTGCAAAAGTTGTATTGAAGCAGAAGGAAACTATTTTGAATAAAGTAAATTGATTTTGTCGAAAAAGCCATTTGCTCTGTTTTTTGGAACGCACCTTGTATATTTCAATATTACATTGAGTGCAGAACTTTTTATTTTCAAAAAATTTCAATGTTATTAAATTACCATATTTAGTTATTTTCTTTATGCTAGGGTTTCAACTATTTAAAAAAACAAATGGAATCATAAAAATGGTTGTCTATTTGTGTTGTATTACAGTATTGCTCGTCACTGTACATTTATGTCTGCACATAAGTATAGTAGAATCCACATTTGAATGCATTTGCTCCATTATTTTCGAAATAATTTAATAATTCATTGTCAGCACAACATCACACATTTTCATATTATCTGCGATGTCGACTGATGGGCATAATTATGATATATGAACCCTTGCAGTATACACCAAAATATGTTGCCTTTAGTGTATGATATTGATTTAATGTATATAATTTGATTGAGGACTGGTGAAGTAAGAAGGTGTGGAGTTATAACGTCACAAGCGGTGTTGAGGAACAGGTTTAAAAAGTGGGGAGAGTAAAATAACTTTACACTCACTGTAAATATGTATGTAAGAAGAATTTATGAGCATAAAGTGCCACAAGGAAGTCATAGAGAGAGGCAACGGTGTGAATAAGGGGAAAGAGTAAAACTGACCAAAATCCAACGCAAAAGTTGAAACGATGAAGGTTGTTGAGCAATGCAACGAAATTATGTCGGTTGCTTCTCGTTGGTGGCACACACATTTTTTTGTTGTAATTTATGATGCGACATTTTCATCAGCAATTCATTGAATTTTTGCTGCCAAAGTTGCCTCTGTTGATTTTCTGCCACTGTACAAGTATATTTGCGATATCGCCAAAAGCGACGACATCAATTCTCCACCGTACGGCCAGGCAACAACAAAAATTGTGACAAGACTACCAACATGCCATGGGGCAGTGGTATAAAAGACAAAGGAGGCAATGCGAAATTCTCTCATATTAATTGATGCAAATGTGCAACACGACTGCCAACAGACTGCAAAAGCGGCAAAAGTGATATGCAAGCGAAATGAAAAATGTTTGTTGCATGAACAGGATATGCGGTGCCTGACACCGACAACGCTGCGGATGTGTATGGTGATATTGAGGCTGTTTTGGATGGCTGACTGGCTGGCTGGCTGGTTATGGCTGATGTTGCTGCTGCTGCTGCTGATGATGATGATGATGGCAGTGGTTGGAAAGTACTAACAACTGTCTGCTGCACATGCGTATCGCGATAATAAATCAATTTTCTCCATACCAATGTGTGGCATGGTGAATGTGTAAAATAAGGAAGGCGCTCAGTATGTAAGTGATTGTATGTATGCACTTTGTATCGCTTCCTTTGTATGTAAGTATGTACGATGGCTGATTGAAAGTTGTGGCATGCAACATGCCAGTTCAAAGTGGCAGCTAGCAGGCAGCAACAGATAATTTGATTGCTTTGTAAGCAATTTGACATGCATCATATACACGTAGGCATCATACCACCACCACCAGCACGTGCACACACACACATATGCATGCATATAAAATCGAATTTATCGGGAAGCTGGTTGTAGCTCAATATGTTGTGTGAAAAAAGCAGGGTTGCGTTCGAGTGGCTCACATATCAAAATATCCGTATAATTTATAATTGTATACATGCATCTGAATTTATGCAAGCACTTTGCCACGTTGCAAGCTTGAATAGCCCCAATTACGCGCTGCATGCCGGCTCATACTAATTCGTTGTTGCCCGGATACTAAGTGGCATTCAAGTAGATACTCAACGCTCATGTTAATGATAATGATGATTATGCCAAACACTCACATGCTAACATATTTAGTCAATGGAATGCATATGTACCTACAAATGCATCGGTGTTTGCCTTGATAAATGCACTTTGGGCGGGATTTGACGAAAATTCGTCATTTGGGCAGTAAAATTATGTAATGGACTTTATATTTTTGTGAAGAAATATAAACAGTATTAAAAATATTAAGTTCAAATTTGGGCTTAGACCTTCAAAGCTAGGTCTGCTTGAAAGCTATAGACCTGCTTTATGCATATAGCTGACTTGGAAAATTAAGAGATGCAATGGTAGGCATTTTATGAGTAGTCTTTTCACGACCCTATATCATTTAGCGATTTTAAAATGATCACCGATGATCAAAGTTAAAAAAAAGTTTGGTCTCCACTCAATTCGGGCCGCAAACCAACAACCTATGTGTGGTAGTCACGCACGCAAAGCACTCGCATATATTTATGTATGTAGCTCCTGTCATATAAAATGCAATTGCATATCAAACCCCCTCGTCTGTATGTACATATTTATGATTGAAGCACGTACACGGCAGTGCGGTGATGGCTGCCATGGGTCTGGTGCGCCGGCAGGCTGCTCGAAATCTATTAGACTCAACGTATTTCATGTTGTAAACAGAATTAATTATGCACTTTAATGCAGCATGCAGCCGCTGCAACAACAAGCGTATGCAAAAACACCCATGCCGCTTGCCACAAAGCTTGCGCACGAAATTATTACTACGCCAATTGATGCAAAGAAAATTTATTATTAATATGCAAGAGCACATGTACACACATAAATTGCCAAGAAAAATGCGTTGCCTTGCATGCAATCACACCAACTGCATGCATGCGATACGTTGTTACACACACATACATATATACACTTAACGTGGCATGGCCCCTTCAACTGATTTATTTTGCTGTTGGTCGCTACGCTGCTTGAAGCGAAAAACGTGCAACGTGCAACATGCAGCACGATATTGCAGTTGCGGCGGTGGTGGCTGTTGGGGGCGGTTGCTGGCTTGACGTTGGCAAACGCAAAGTGGCTTACAGCCTACACCTTTGCCGTTCAGCCGTCTACCAGTCTGTCCGTCTGTCTGTCGGTGCAGCAGTGACTCGGCACGTCAACGCGTTGTATGCAATTTCCGTTTAAAGCCGTGGCTGCTCAATCTTCGTTCAGATATTTTTTCTTTCAATTTTATTGTTGCTGTCAAGCGTGCGTTGCACAGTAGGTCCTTCCAATAATAAACGCGTCAAAAAAGAATACGTAAGTTGTGATGATTTTTATAGGATTTTTTTATGGGATTGTTCGAATGGGAACAAAAGTGGGAATGTGTGCCCTTTAAGCTTTGACCACGTATGGAACAGAGCTTTTCCCTGTATTTTAAAAAAAACCCAAACAAATTCAGTCGGTTTTCGATTATTTTTTTCGAAAGGCGAATCGCGCAGTGAAATCAAAGTTTAATTTTATGGCGACCATCTAAAATTTAGGTAATGAGTTGCAAACTTGTTGCACGTTGATGAGTCAAGCCAACGATATCACAAAATCCACCATCCCAATATAAGGGGCCCGAGACAGATAAGAAATTAGGCATGTTTAAGGAATTACTCTTTTCTGGAGTTCTTAAAATCTTAATCTCTCTCGACTATTTGGACCGATTCGACGAAACGGCTTCACTTAGCGAAGAAAAAAGTGCCGTAAAAAATAAGAAAGTAGGCATCTCTAAAGAATCGTTCGTTTCTGGGGTTCACAAAATTTGATCTCCATCGACTAGTTGGATTTTTGGACCGGTTCGACGAAAAGGCTTCACTTAGCGAAGAAAAAAGTGTCGAGACAGTGCGCTATGGTAGTCATATTTGTCCTGTCAGATCAACAATTGAGCATCCAGTAGAAAAAATTGAATCCACAGGCACAGTACAAAATATTTCCATTATTTAAGGAAGACCCACATCAGTCTCTCATACGTCGTTCCCAAACGTTGGCGACTATGTGATGTCGTTATAGCGAATTTCGCGAAAAGATCTAGGCCTACATCCTAACAAAAACAAATTGACGCAAGAGCTGAAGTTGCTTTACCACCAGAATCGTCGCATGTTCGTGAATTGGGCTGAGCAACATCTTGAAAATTATCCAGATTTTCATCGAAAAATCATCTTTAGCGATGATGCTCATTTCTGTCTCAATGGCTCAGTCAATAAGCAAAATACGCGTTATTGCTCAGGCACTAATTCACACTCCATGAGTCACCTTTGCATCCCGAAAAAATTACGGATTGGTGCCATATTGGGCTATCTCGGTCGCAAACCTACGTCCGTGAAGTCATGCAAAAGGGTGGCTCTCAACATTTCAATCTATGAGAATATACTATGAAGCCTTTGAGAAATCAGGAAGCGAGCTCAAAAAATCTGCAAAAGCGATAACTAATTACCATAAATGTTTGCCAATTCATCAGCACTTACCCATAGTGCAGTTGGAACACGAAGACCCGCATATTCCGCCGCCTACCTGCTGCCAATGTTTCGCTTTTCGGGGGGCGTTGCTGTTGCATTTTGTGATTGATTGAGACTGCACTCTTAGATTTAAACTTGCTGAGCACTGCAGCGTGGCGGTGCATGCGGCAATAGGCAATTGCCTAATGGGAGGCAAAAGAAGCGCAAAAGAATATGTACGTGCAAGAAAGTCGTTAAGCGGCAACAACAGCAAATTGCAAATTGTGCAAAGTGTTTGATTAAGGAGGGGAAACCATTCACGCTAATAATATTTTATGGACACGGATACGCGCACAAACGAACGCGCTAACCTGCTGCTGCAGCAACTTAATGCATACGAATATAAATGTGAGTTCGCGTGTCGGCCGGTGCGCTTTGGTGTTTGCACTCACTCCATTCCGAGGCGAGTAGTGGTAATTGATGGCGTTGCATAAATATACCGCACAATCGATTTGCTGACTGCAGTTAATTTGTTGATGCCATAGCAATTGAATTGAACGCTCCGGCTAGTGCGCTCGCTACGGACACGGATCGAAAGCGCGTTTAAAATCGAACTCTCTGTGCTTGCTCTTAACAATCGCAGTGCACTAGTATGTGTGTTTGTGTGTAGCGCTGCCGCTTTTGTACGTCTGATTGTTGCATGAATGTTGTAATTGCAGTTGTTGCACATAATTCATGAATGTAGGCAGTCTCGGCAGATGCTTTTGATTCCCATTGCACTCTGTCCCGTTGAAATATGTGAGCTCATAACTTCGCAGGCGCATGACTTATGTACATGCGATTTTGTAATGAATAACTATTAAAATGGTTGTTCCGCAGCAGAATGATAAGTTAATCATAAGTTTTCAACAATTAACAGCTAATGGTATTAATGAAGGTGTCATAGAGGATAAGCTTGTTTTATAAGTGTTGCTGTTTTATGGCGAAAATAATGGAGAAATAGAAAATATATTTTCAAGAATATTATTGGATGGAGATTTGGTCAAAAAATTATAGTAAACAAGCAAGAAAGTGCTAAGTTCGGGTGATTCCGATCGTTCAGTTTGTATGGCAGTTATATGTTATAGTGGTCCGATATCGGCAGTTCCGACAAATAACAGCTTCTTGGAGAGAAAATGGCGTTTGCAAAATTTCAAAACGATGTCTTAAAAAATGAGGGACTAGTTCGTATATACTTATACAGACGGACGGGTCGACTCAGCTCAACATACTGATCATTTAAATGTAATATATACTTTATAGTGTCTCCGACGCTTCCTTCTGGGAGTTACAAACTTCGTGGCAAACTTAATATACCCTGTTAAGGGTATAATTAATTTAAATAAAAGGAAGATATCTAAACGAAACCTCTTTAATAAAAATCGTTTTTGCTGTGTTTCCAATTCTATTTGAAATATACAAATTA
This sequence comes from Bactrocera dorsalis, assembly GCF_023373825.1. Lineage (NCBI taxonomy): Eukaryota > Metazoa > Arthropoda > Insecta > Diptera > Tephritidae > Bactrocera > Bactrocera dorsalis. Next base: position 23,668,400 of record NC_064303.1, on the reverse strand, counting down.
GCGTAATAAATGGCTCGATATTGCAACAACACTTCAGACACACAACCCTACAATTAACACCAACGTCAGAGTCATGGTATTGTGCCATTATAAATGCACAACACCGCAACATGTCGCATAAATTTGGGACTTAATTTCTCAGGAAACTAATTGAAATACAAACACGAACACTCGCACACTTTCGCACATATCGATCCAAACATGGTATAATAAATATGGCGTTATATGCGCATGGCAGCATGAAAATGTATGGAAGCGATTTTTGTGCGGTGTGATTTGCAAATTACTTTTCCCAAATGTGGTTAAGAATGATTACTAAGTACTAACTTTTGCTAAAAAAATGTAGGCGACTAGAACTACGAATAACTGTCAAGTAGAAGAAAAAATGTCTAAATACATTGTGTACATTATTTTAGTTACTTCTTTTTTATCCGATATAAATAAATATACTTTGAAAGTGACCTAAATTCTAAGTTGCCGAATTAGGTGAAATCATTATTAGTTGTCTCAACTAATTTGCGATAGGCACAAAGTGCTTCGACGAAACTGGGCAGTTTCTTTATCCATAACTAGAAGTTTTGGAATAATATAGTACTGATGTATGAACTAACCAAGGGATATGCTCAAGATTAAGATTAAGGTTATGGCGGAACGAACTGTATGTTGTAAGACTTCTTCGACGAGTCTTACCTTTTTTATATCCAGTATACGGCTATCCGGATGAATTAGGGTTAAAGATGGTGACGATCTTATCCTGCATGAATACAAAATTGCTTCCCACATCATCTTAATTAATAAAAGAAATTAATCTTATCTCGTCTGAAAGAGATTTTCAAACCGACAAGCAATATATGGTTATTGATATTTGTCTGCCCTAGGATGGGTACATACGTTAAATGTGAAAGGATGTCTTATCGCTTTCTAGAAAAAAAAATGGCATTGCCTCAAAGAAGAAACACCGAGACAGTTTAGAGTCAAAAAGGGGTTCCGGCGAATCATATAAGAAGAGACCAACCTGATGTTTGCCCCGTTAGAAGCTATAGAAAAAAATGAATGACAATAATTTTGTAGGAAATTTTATTTGCTATAAAAAAGATTCGAGGTCAAAAGCGCTATCATTAATACTTCTCGAGTTATTCAGCTTTTTAAGTAAGGCTGTATGTAATTTTCATAGTTTTTTAATTCATACCATCTATAAAAATTCTATAAAGCCTTACTTAAGGGGTTACATGGGTTTCACAGTTTCAAAAAATCGAAATTTTTTTTTTGTCTTATTGAATTCTATAACATTTCTAGAATATCGTCCCTGAGAACTTGTGCGCTCGAGGCAAGCTAGGCTAAGTGCGCCGTCTTTAAACGCGTTTTTCTCGAAACTCGATTTTTGAAGTCGGTGGACACGATTTCTCGAAAAGTTATGAACCGATCTTCTTAAAATTTTGCACACTTCTTCAAAATAATATTATCTCGTAATTGAACGAAGGATTTTTTTTTTTATTTATTACAAGTTATTATACGAGCATAAAATTTGACCAAAAAGTGTAGTTCTGTGTTAACAACTCCGCCAAAAACTCAAATTTCAATTTTTTTCTTTTTCCTTCGTTCAAGTACGAGTTTTATTCATATACTAACTAAAAATATTTGGTTTTTTAATTTTAGATGAACCAGTCGTGAGTTATCCTGTCCACGGCGAGAGCACTTTTTTTTGAGAGGGCGAGGGACATGAGCTCTGAAGGGCTGAATATTCAATATTTTTGTGTAAAAATTTCACAAAGTATTTATTAAATATGTATCATTAATATGCCAAACTGTTAAATAAATAATTTCATTACAAATATTATTAAAAAATTGAAAAAATACCCATTTTTTGAGCCTTTGAAACCCATGTAAAAAGCCGAATCTCTCGAGAAGTATTAATGATAGCGATTTTGACCTCGAACCTTTTTTATAGCAATTAAAATTTCCTACAAATTTGTCGTTCGTCGTTTTTTCTATAACTCTTGTCATTTACGAGATATATACAAAAAAATGCAAAATTCGTGGAAAAATCGGGTTTAGAGCCCCGTACTACCTCGCCGATGTGATTTATTTGAGACTTTATTGCATTGGGAACTTTTGTAGAGTGAACAATTCTGAGAAATATGCGTCTAAAGTCAAAGCAATGCCATAAAATACCTCTGATCTATAGGAATTTAAAGATAAAAATTCACGATTGCAGTGTATTTTCTATGCAAAATTTTTACAGGCCTTAGTCCAGTTCTTAATGTTAATATTAAGGGCTACAATTTTCAGCGATTTTTTTTAAGTTATTTTAGTGACGGGACTGAAAAAATTTATAGTTACAAAAAAACACCCTAATATATAATACAAGTAAACCGGGAAGAGGCCGGTAATGAAGACCATGCTGGGAGACCTGTGACTTCGACAAACACCGACAAAAAAGGAAGAATGAGCAAATACAAAGTAAAAACGAGGCTAATTGTTTTATTTTTTGACACCAAAGACATCGTCCCCAAAGAATTTGTTCCTTCTGGACAAACCGTCAACGCCAAGTTTTACGTGGAAGTCCCGAAAAGGCTCAAACGAAGGGTCAATCGGTTCTAACAAGACATTGCAGCTGACTTGAAGTTGCACCACGACAACACCCAGGCTCACACCGCCGTTCTTGTGAACAGCTACTTAACCAAGGCCGCCATTCCTTGGAAATCACATTGGCAGCGTTGCATCTACACAGAAAGGGCCTATTTGGAAAGATTTTTATAAATTATAACAATTGGTTCAATCAAATTTTTTAAATCGACTCAGTCCTACTTTTCGGACAAACCCTGTATATCAAAAATTGCTAAGAAAGAAAATTTACATTTCTTGGCCTTCAGGTATTTTATTTTTAGATAAAACATGGAGGTGGCTACTATGCTTTAAGGGATGAGAAACCGCAAAATTTTTGTATCAAATAGACAGAAGCGAAACCTGACTCAAATAAAATCAAACAAGTGAAAATACGAAAATCCCTCAGCTGATTTAAAACGACTTAAAACTTGTTGGAGCGAAGAAAGATATCTTTTCTCAACCAGTTGAAGCCTGGGTATTCGAAAAGGTAAAGTTGTAACGTCTTATCACTTTCCGCCCATGCCCTGCATTATGCTGATTCCGCATTAGATTTTGGCGTTAAGTTCCTTTAATTGTTTGATAACTTCATGGACCACACCATGAAGAACACTGAGCAAACAGCTGGCACAGTTGTAAGCGATATTTACTTACGTAATTATGTATACTAGTTGTCTGGCTATTACATAATTCATAACTCAGTGGCATTACTTGTGCTCACGGAAATGGTTTCTATTGTCGTTGCTAATGACTCCACTCATCGCAGCCTAGTCTTAGAAGTCGGACGTTTAGATCGGCATCTGAAGCCGTAATCTATGATAAATGCGTTGCATACATCCTATACATCTAGAACTTGAGCCATTTTAAAATTCATGTCGGCGCGTATATGCATTTGAGTTGTTTTTTGACGTTACAACTGTCAGTTGTAGCAAACACGCTTGCGGAAATCAGTGCAGAGTGTGTTGTAGCGGTCGGACATACTCTCGGATTTGATGTGCATGAAATTGCTGTGAAGATGATTAGTTGGGAAGACGAGTTGGCATTGTTGAGTGATTGTTGATGGATTAGTAAAAGATAAATGAGTTTATGATGGGCATGTACAAGGTGTTCGCTGTACTTTCGTGACTTGCATGATGAGCAGTATAACATAACGTATATATAGGTATGTACATTTATACATATAAAATCAATTTATCAAATAGCTGTAATATTCTCCACAGGAACTATATTGTACGAATTAAGTAATATTTGCTAATTCATTATCTTAACAAATATGCTTTGCGGCATCATTTCCGTTGTAAAACTTTATTTAATGTCGTCTCATTTCCTGGCTTTCTCTTTTTATTTTACTGTTTTTTTAGAAAATTTCTAAAGATAATCAATTTTTCACCTGCGAACAGATGTTGAAATGTGTTCACTAATTTTTCCAGCATGCATTCCTCTCATTCCATTCATTTCTGGCATTATTTATGCTAATCATTTTGTGTTTCATAATTCTAGCAGATTTCCACTGATGTATAGTGAACGTGCTGACAGCTGTCAACTCCACATGATTAATGTATGCCAAAATTTGTGAGAAACGTAAGGCGAAGAAACACAAAGGAATATAGACAGTCAGTCAACGAGTAAATTAAGCATTTAAAAAGTGATAAATGACATTAAAAATGGAATTACGGGTGACCCGCGAGTAAAATATTTTTTAAAATACATATATATGTGCGTCCAACAAAACAATTAGAAACATTAATTCTGTACATATCTTTAATTTTCTATATCTGACGATCGCTTTTGCGCTCAGGAAGTTCTGACAGATTTTATGAATTTTTTTCACACTTAAAATTTTCAAATTAAACTTATTTTAATACATGTAGTGGTCCTTTTGGAGGATGGAGTCATGTTTAGAAGTTCACGCAAGTGAATAAAGTTCTCTGATTGCCATTCACTTGGGAGTGGCCAGAAACTATTCTTTTACATGTGACTCAAGCAGCTCACGACTTCCGGTCTTTGACCAAGTATGCCTAAGAACATCCGTTTGAAGGCGAGCTAATGTGAGAAGGCGAAACATCCTCTGCATAGGGTTGTGCGCTGGGTTTGGGACCCGCCACGTAAAAAAACACCCCAATGAAAAAGTGCCCTCTCTCGACAAACAAAAACCAAACTCTATAAGTCACTCATAATTCCCGTCCTGCTATATGGTGCAGAGGCTTGGACGATGTCAACAACGGATGAGTCGACATTGCGAGTTTTCGAGAGAAAAGTTCTGCGAAAGATTTATGGTCCTTTGCGCGTTGGCCACGGCGAATATCGCATTCGATGGAACGATGAGCTGTACGAGATGTACGACGACATTGACATAGTTCAGCGAATTAAAAGACAGCGGCTACGCTGGCTAGGTCATGTTGTCCGGATGGACGAAAACACTCCAGCTCTGAAAGTATTCGACGCAGTACCCGCCGGGGGAAGCAGAGGAAGAGGAAGACCTCTACTCCGTTGGAAGGACCAAGTGGAGAAGGACCTGGCTTCGCTTGGAATATCCAATTGGCGCCACGTAGCGAAAAGAAGAAATGACTGGCGCGCGGTTGTTAACTCGGCTATAATCGCGTAAGCGGTGTCTACGCCAATTAAGAAGAAGAAGAAGTGGTCCTTTATACTAAAATTATAGAGGGAACACTTCTTCAGTCTGTTGAGTGGCAGTGAAAGCATAACACGAGGAGATGGCGAATCCGATTCTCCAATCGATGACGATGGAGCAGAAGTTCCATTGCCCGACCATGAAGAAGTTCGAATGGCAATTACCTGTCTGAAGAAGCGGAGGGGCCCGATGGATTGCCGGCCGAACTATTTAAACACGGCGGTGAAGAGCTGATAAGGATCATGCATCAGCTTCTTTGTAGAATATCTTCGGACTAAAGCATTTCCAACGTTTGGAATTTAAGTGTGCCCAATCCACAAAAAAAAGGAGACCCAACAATCTGCGCCAGCTACCTTGGGATAAGCCTTCTCAACATCGCATATAAGGTTTTATCGACCGTATTGTGTGAAAGATTAAAGCCCACCGTCAACAAACTGATTGGCCCTGATCAGTAAGGCTATAGATCTGGAAAATCAACAACTGGCCAGATTTTCGCCATGCGTTAAATTTTAGAAAAGATCCGTGAAAAGAGAATCGACGCTCACCGTTCTTCGTTGATTTTAAAGCTGCTTTCGACAGCACGAAAAGGAGCTGCCTTTATGCCGCGATGTCAGAATTTGGTTTCGCCGCAAAACTAATGCGGCTGTGTAAACTGACGGTGAGCAATACGAAAAACTCCGTCATGATCGGGAAGGACCTCTCCGAGCTGTTCGATACCAAACAAAGTTTCGGACAAGGTGACTTCCTATCGTGGGACTTTTCCAATCTACTGCTGGAGAAAATAATTCGTAGGACAGCTGCTGGCATATACCGATAATATTGATATCATTGGCCTCAACACCCGCGCCGTTTATTCTGCTTCCTTAAGACTGGATAAGAAAGCAAAGCAAATAGGTCTGGCAGTGAACGAGGGCAAGACAAAATATCTCCAGTCATCGAACAAACAGTCGTCGCACTCGCCACTTGGCTCCCACGTCACAGTTAAAAGTCATAACTTTGAAGTCGTAGATAATTTCGTCTATCTTAGAATCATTGTAAACACCACCAACAATGTCAGCCTGGAAATTCGGCGCAGAATAACTCTTGCCAACAGGTGCTACTTTGGATTGAGTAGGCAATTGAGAAGTAAAGTCCTCTCTCGGCTTTCTTCTCAAACAAAAACCAAACTCTATAAGTCACTCATTATTCCCGTCCTGAGACGACATTACGAGTTTTCGAGAGAAAGGTTCTGTGAAAGCTTATGGTTCTTTGCGCGTTGCCACGGTGAATATCGCATTCGATGGAACTATGAGCTTTACGAGTTATACAACGATATTGATAAAGTGCATCGAATTAAGAAACAGTGTCTGCGCTTGCTAGGTCATGTCGGCATGAAAACACTCCAACTCTGAAAGTATTCAATATAGTACCCGACGGAGAAAGCAGGGGAAGAGGAAGTTCGCCACTCCGTTGGAGCGATCAGGTGGAGAACGACCTGGCTGCATTTGGTATCTCGAATTGGCGGTAAATTGCTAAAAGAAGAAACGATTGGCATGCTCATAAGCGATGTCTACGTCATTGAAGAAGAATAATGGTCCCTTTTGACTGAAAGTTAACTATCACATCGCTCATTTCCCAAAGAATGCTATTTCAAAGGTATCAAAATAGATCTGAATATGAATTGACCCTTCAGAGTGTGCCTGTAATGTGAACAATATTTTTTTCTTCAAAAACTTTACTGTGTATTTCTATAATATATGTATATAAATGTATGTACTTTTACATTTTGAAACAATTGATAAAGATTTTTTTTTCCGCTTTACGCCTATCACACTAGATGTGTACCTCTGGTTATGTTTTTTAAACACATTTATATTTGAGGACGAAAATTTATGGTTTAGTAAGATTTCGCCATTCAAAATGCTACTTGATAATCTCGTCACCGAGAAGATTTGAAGCTTCTACCATGTTCCAACCCACTCTTCCATACAAGATTCAGGCTGTTGAGTAGATTATCTCAAAAATTTATTAGACTTAGCAAGATTTCGCCATACAAAAACCACTTGTTAATTTCGTCAGAGAGAAGGTTTGAAGCTACATCTGAAATCGGACCACTGAAGCGCATAGCTGCCATATAAACTGGTCAATATAAACTACTCCTATGAAAACTTTTTTATTTCCGAAAGGTATTACAGCTCCGGTGCACCATAGTTAACGTTTTTTCTAGTTTTATTCGATTTTTAACAACTACTATCAAAAACAAGCTTTTATCACATTTCCTTATAATTATATCAACATTATACAAAGTGGCTTTTATCCTTAAAGCGCACACATTGTATATTTCATTGGTTTAATTTGACTACATAGTTAGAACATTGCAAATATTATCTAGATAGACAAACTACACACCCACACTATTAAGAAACGTTTTGCAATATCGCTTAATTGACTTCACCAGCTTTGCAAAATCGTATTATCAACTCAATTTGCAAGTTGCCATGTAAGTTAATCTTTGCACTTTCAACACGCACAAAGCTACTTCTAAACTTCTATGCTAAGCGCATAACCATTATAACGGGTGATTTTTTTGAGGTTAGGATTTTCATGCATTAGTATTTGACAGATCACGTGGGATTTCAGACATGGTGTCAAAGAGAAAGATGCTCAGTATGCTTTGACATTTCATCATGAATAGACTTACTAACGAGCAACGCTTGCAAATCATTGAATTTTTATTACCAAAATCAGTGTTCGGTCGAAATGTTTTTCGCGCTTTAATTTTGTTCAGCGATGAGGCTCATTTCTGGTTGAATGGCTACGTAAATAAGCTAAATTGCCGCATTTGGGGTGAAGAGCAACCAGAAGCCGTTCAAGAACTGCCCATGCATCCCGAAAAATGCACTGTTTGGTGTGGTTTGTACGCTGGTGGAATCATTGGACCGTATTTTTTCAAAGATGCTGTTGGACGCAACGTTACGGTGAATGGCGATCGCTATCGTTCGATGCTAACAAACTTTTTGTTGCCAAAAATGGAAGAACTGAACTTGGTTGACATGTGGTTTCAACAAGATGGCGCTGCATGCCACACAGCTCGCGATTCTATGGCCATTTTGAGGGAAAACTTCGGACAACAATTCATCTCAAGAAATGGACCCGTAAGTTGGCCACCAAGATCATGCGATTTAACGCCTTTAGACTATTTTTTGTGGGGCTACGTCAAGTCTAAAGTCTACAGAAATAAGCCAGCAACTATTCCAGCTTTGGAAGACAACATTTCCGAAGAAATTCGGGCTATTCCGGCCGAAATGCTCGAAAAAGTTGCCCAAAATTGGACTTTCCGAATGGACCACCTAAGACGCAGCCGCGGTCAACATTTAAATGAAATTATCTTCAAAAAGTAAATGTCATGAACCAATCTAACGTTTCAAATAAAGAACCGATGAGATTTTGCAAATTTTATGCGTTTTTTTTTTTTTAAAAAGTTATCAAGCTCTTAAGCGCATAACCATTATACATATGCACATGTATACATATATTTGTATGTATGTAAATAAATTTGAAAAGGACAGCATGTACCCGCCCATACATGCAGCCACAATGTGGTTTTATGCTAGTTTCATAATGCCACTTGAACCTTGTAAAAAGGATAATAACAGCCGACAATCGCACACAGAACTTGAAAAAGCACGACATGGTCGGCGGGTGGTGGCGGAGAAAGGGAAAAGTGGCGGAAAACTATTTACAGTTCAATACGCAGACAATTTGTTTAACACAATGGGCAAAAACAATAACAACTGTTATGCTAGTGACAATAACAGAACAAGCAATTAAGTTGAATAGAAATGGAATGGAATGAAAATTGTACGCCAGCGACATACCAAAGCACATACCCAGCCACATACACACAAACAAATATACAGATAGGCAAGTGTGCTTGTACGTACAAACTGAGTATAAATGCACCATTATGGCTGCCATTGTGGATACTTATGTGTCGGGCAATAACAATTTTACAATGTGAACTTAGATCTTTCAGCTACGACGATTGTTGGGGCTAGTGGTGCTGAATATTTGCATTGGCGGCGTTGAATTTGTAACCAAATCAAAGTTAACATTCCACTCTAATATCAAAATACCTTTTTGCATGCAGACAAAGTGTGCGATTTTATTCCTTTATACATATGTATATGTAAATATGTACATATATTAAATAAACCGTGGTGGGCATGGACATGGAGATCGGATGGGTAGTGATTTCAAGTATGTATAATGAGAAATAAGTAAAATAAAGGAGGTATAGTCTCCGTCTGATCAAGAGTTTTATATTCAAAGGGTCTCCTAGCCTTTTTTGATATTTCCTCTAATACTTCTTATTTTAAATCAACTATGGAGAGATCTTGAGCTTCTTAACTTACTAATAGCTTTCAACTTAAGGTTTCTGAATATTTTATATGAATCAGGAGGGTTTACGATTTCCGTGCGATGACAGGATTGCATCAGCATATTTTTGATATCGCAGTTACGATTGCCCAAGTAAATGTTATAAAAATTTGGAATACAGATTGGTACCTGTATTTCAGGAAGTTCTGATGCTCTGTCTTTAACACCGGATGAAAACTTCGTTCTCTCCCGATCTTCAGTTCTAAAAAGCAGATTTTGAAAGCTGCTGTCCGCTGAAAACCCAGTTAGGTAAAGGTAAACCTCTGAGGTGGAATTAGTAAATACACATAAGTGAGGCAATGGATGATTATCTGTATTGTTACTAACTTTCAGACCTTGAAAGTTCTCGATAAGCCAGTAATAAGAATTTGAAAACATTTCTGTGAAAATGATTCTCTATTCGCTCTATGATTGTGGAATAAACCTAAAATAGATATATAATAATTATATATGTAAGGCGTTTACATGGAAGTACCTGCCAACAAATTTCAGGCAATGTTTTCACTCAAGGTATAAGGGAGGTGGAGCAAACCTTGGTGTTTCCAGATATTTACTTTGAGAAATATGTGCGGAACAGACATGTAAGCAGACAAATATATTTACCTAATAAATGCACTGCACTAGCTGGTGAGTATGTTCTGTTTAGCCTTTGCTACGTGATAATCCTTTTGCAAATGTTCCGCTCGGTCAACCCAGCAATGGCAATTTTAAATGCTTTCACTTTGGTATTGAAATGTGCTGTGAATTGTTCGTACCTTCTATTGCTGCCACAAGCTATTTTACTTTTATTGGTTGAACACATTCAAATATACATGTGAAACAAAATAAGTCTTGGTTTAGTGTTGGAAACTTGATTATTTGTTTTATTTCAAATGACTTGGATTTAGCTGTCGGATTTTGTGTTTGGAAACAAGTAATTCAAGCATGTGAAAATATTTATTATACGACATCTACATGTATATATGCATGTATACAGATTATGATAATTGGTTTTTTTGTATGGTTTGATCATATCAGCTTTGTTAAGGAGTGAGCTCTCTAAATTCATATATTTTTTAGAAGAAGAGTATAAAAGCTCCACGCTCTTATTAAGAGTTTAGTTGGGGTGATAAAAAAACACTGATAGCAAGCCACCGAAATTCGGACATAATTAGTACCGTTCACCAACTCGATTTAATTGATTAAACTATGTCTTTATAATCACCTGCCCGATATCTTTTATATTAGAACATCTTAAACAACTGAACGCTGGGCATTCGCAAAGCAGATTTCAAAACTTCGGTCTGTCGAATTTCAGAAGATATTAATCAATTATTTTTCCCTGGAATAGAAGCCAATCATCCACACGACTCCAGAGTAGTTTTATAGTGCTTCCTGTATTGGTGTTTTTCAAAAATCTGATTTTTGCCTGTAACGTCCATTGCTTCAAGTAGCTTTTAAAGGAGTTCAACGAGTTCAAGAGTCTTGGGTGGTTTATGGGCTATACGATCCTGGTCGTGACAGTGCGGTTAGTTAGTTAGCCTTAAGGCTCCATGATAAATGAAGTCTGATTAATCGTCAACAGTTTTTTGTTACATGATTGATTACACATAAAGGTTTTTCTTTTCTACTGAAAGTATGGCAAAGATTAACGCGCGTCATTATTACAATCAAACTCCAATCATTGTGACTGGTTATCGAGCTATTCATCGTCCTCAATCATGTGTCTTAACGACAGTGAGAGGTACAAATTTGTTGGTAGCTGAAACAAGTTCCGCTCTCTGTATACCGAGACAGATCTTATAAATCTACAACCTTATATTGATGTGAATGCCTCTGGTTGACTCTTTAGTACATAAATATTGTGTACTCCAAAAAGTCTTTTTTGTATTTCTAATCAAACTTCAACTCATTGTTTTTTTATAATGAATTTTAATAAACCAAATATGTACCATTTTGGTCGACCACTTTTCGCCATTTGTCCGCTGGATACATTATTCCATCAGTGTATTACTTTTCTGGTTTCTCGGCGAAAAACTGCGACAAGTAATTTTTACAGGCTTCTCTTGAAGCAGTTGGCTACTCCATTACGGGAGTTCTGCATTGACCGAAACAAATGGTAATCCAATGGCGCAGGATCAGAGCTATATGGTTGATGCATCAAAACTTCCCAGCCAAGCTCTCTCAGTTTTTGCCGAATCGTCAAAGATGTGAGTGTTCTAGCGTTGTCCTGATGGAAGACGAAGCCATTTCTGTTGATCAGTTCTGGCCGTTTTTTTCGATTGCTTGTTCAATCTCATCAGTTGTTGATAGTAAAATGTAGAATCAATCGTTTGACCAGGCTAGATACCAGATTATAGTGTATGATTCCTTTCCAAGCCCACCAAACATTCAACGTAACCTTTCGGCGTCAATCCTGGCTTTGCGACCATTTGTTGAGCTTCACCACGTTTGGACCATGATCTTTTTCGCACATTATTGTCGTATTTGATTCACTTTTCGTCTCCAGTTAACATTCGATTCGCAAAATGGTTCGATTTCATTTCGTTTCAGCAAAGAATCGCAGATCAGTCCATTAAATTTTTCACTGACAATTCATCTGGTACCCAAACATCAAGCTTGTTTTTGTAGTTAGCCTTTTTTAAATGGTTCGAAACCGTTTGGTGATGAAAGTTAAGTTTCTTAGCGAGCTCATGGCTACTTTTGTGACGGTCCTGGTCAATCTTTTCCATAATCAAGCTTTGAGCCTTTCACAAATCTAATGAGACGATTATTTCGATGCTAGTAAATTAGTCCGACTGATCGAAGCTGCCTTGATTTTAACCTATCGGAAGTTAGCTAATCTTGATCCCTAAATTTCTGGCCTTATTAATATCAAATATAAGATTATCTGTACTTCAAGTATGATTCCATTCATACTTAGTCTTTTCTTTTTGTAATATTATACAGTACAATACATGGGGCTATACTGTGTCCATAATTTTGAAATTGACTTTAACTGAAAAAGTAGAAACTACATTTCTGTTGAAAATATTCTAATTTCCATTCCCCTAATTAAAGTTCCTTTATTTTTTCACAAACATGTCACCAGGGTGATTGATATAGCCAAACGCCATGCTAATCTTTTGCCATCAATCTAAAATGAGCATGTTCATACAAAAAAAAAAAAAAACAAAATAAAATTTCAAAATACTAAATGTAAAGGGTTTTGCGGTTATCAGTCAGGCAAAATGACATCAATCACGAATGACAAAGTCACCATTTTCATTATTATGAGAAAATGTGACCGCACTTGGTAAAAGAGTAGAAAGCGAGTGAATCATGCTTGCATTTAAAGCAAAAATTTTCCAAAAATTAGGGTCACATCAAAATGGTGTCATATGGGATTGACGCGACTCGTTCAATATTGTCGGCGCCGTCTGACACTGTAGGTTGTTGGTTTAAGGCTGTTGGTTGATGACTGACTACTGACTGCTGCTTATGGAAAGCCCTAAAGCCCAAATTATAGTCTGTCATAGCAAACAAATGAGAGCGCCCATACACATGTGCATAACCGTTAGCACGCGTGCGTACGAACACATATAAATAAACATACTTTGGTAAATGCGAGTGTACACACGAGTGATTGGTTACCTGCCGCTGAAGTAAAAAGTAATAACCATCGCGTGTAGTATTGCTGTAGTAGAATTGCTTTCAACACATGTTGTTGTTTTTGTTGCAAGCTCGCTTGCTTGTTGGCCACCGGTTGCCGGTTGTTACGGCTTGATGTTTAGCCATCAATCTAAAGTCATCATCCTGTGTCTGTCAACACAGTAACGAGCAAAAATACACAACGTCGAAACCGCCATACAAACGGTAGAGCAACACATCAACACAACTGAGCCGAGCGGCGCGCCTCATATTCGATTGCATGTACAATACACAAAGTCACATGGGTATACGTATGTGATTAGCAGAAACATACATATTTCCTTTCTATGAGTGCTCACATTTCATCGTACGGATTGCCTGCCTTTCCAGTGCGTATTTATTGTTTTTGTTGTGGTGTGCACAACTTGCCACATCCATCATGCATCAATCATAATTTATTATTTCCAACTTTGTGAACGCATTTTTCCGTTATGGCTATCATCCACATTTGTGCTTTTTTAGTATACATAAATTTTGTTGCTGGGCCGTAGGATTAGATTTCGCGCGCCGAAATCACTTACAGCGCGTTTGTATGGCGATATGTTATATGTATATTTGCCATTGCCTTTATTGAAAGCATATTTTCGGGACTCAAGTAAATTTATAAAAATACATAAAGTCTATAGCTTCTGCTTTAAGTGTCTGTAAGCTAGACTATATCGAAACCTCTATGACACAAGTAAGGAAGGGCTAAGTACGTTATCCGTCATTTACATATTTTTTTTATTTTGCTGTAAAATAATTAGATTAGTAGTTCCTGAGATATGGTTTTTGGTCCATAAGTGGGCGACGCCACGCCCATTTTCAATTAAAAAAAAAGCCTGGGTGCAGCTTCCTTCTGCCATTTCTTCCGTAGAATTTAGTGTTTCTGATGTTTTTTGTTAGTCGGTTAACGCACTTTTAGTGATTTTCAACATAACCTTTGTATGGGAGGTGGGCGTGGTTATTATCCGATTTATTCCATTTTTGATTTGTATATAGAAATGTCTGAAGGAAACGACTCTATAGAGTTTGGTTGACATAGCTATAGTAGTTTCCGAGATATGTACAAAAAACTTAGTAGGGGGCGGGGCCACGCCCACTTTTCCAAAAAAATTACGTCTAAATATGCCCCTCCCTAAGCCGATCCTTTGTGCCAAATTTCACTTTAATATCTTTATTTATGGCTTAGTTATGACATTTTATAGTTCTTCGGTTTTCACCATTTTGTGGTCGTGGCAGTGGGCCGATTTTGCCCATCTTCGAACTTCACCTTCTCCATAAAGCCAAGAAATACGTGACCAAGTTTCATCATGATATCTCAATTTTTACTCAAGTTACAGCTTGCACGGACGGACGGACAGACAGACATCCGGATTTCAACTCTACTCGTCACCCTGGTCACTTTGGTATATATAACCCTATATCTGACTCTTTTAGTTTTAGGACTTACAAACAACCGTTATGTGAACAAAACTATAATACTCTCCATAGCAACTTTGTTGCGAGAGTAAAAAAAGATTAATTTAATGATTAATTGATTATGGAAAAACACCTAGGAGGGTTTTGGCGGACGCTGTTGTAACCCGAAGTTAAACCCCGGAAGCCAGCATTAATTAATAATTATAACTTCTAAATGGAGGATATCCAAGATTTGAAATGTCGATTTTACTAAACTTTCAATCTTTTTTTAATTTTCGAAGTTTTCCAAAAGGAGAGATATAAAATTATTTTCAAAAGAACTACAATTTTTCAAAAAACCTTTTTTCGAAACCCAGGATCCGCCTCTGATTTATGTTATTATGCCTTCTAAATTGGCAGGTTCTATTCAAAACCGGGTGAGAGCAGATATCATTGAACTAAAAATTCCTTTCTGTATATTCGACTCTCTTCATAATCGAAGAAGATCGAGGTCCAATGTGGCTTTACAGTCTATCTAGAAGTTAAAACTTTGAAGTGTGAAATTTTGTCTATCGAAATCAAAACAATTATCGAGAAAGCAGTCGAAATAAACTTTATGAAATTTGCGGCTAAGACAGGGTTCACCGAATTGAACTTCAGGATTTATGATGGATTCATGCGAATGTACTATATACGAATCTCTGCCACTAAAACCTAGACTTGCTTTCTAACTAGAGGAATTGCGTTGGTGGATAGATGGTAGAGAGCCATCTGTTTGTTTTTACTAACTTTTGATATTAAAATCTTGGTAAAATAACTTAGGCACTTACAACATAAGTCGTGTTGCGACTAACTTTACGGTTTTTTTTGGATATGTGGTTTTCTAGGAGACAGTACTTTGTTCGCAGTTGGTCTTTTGACAGCTGTTACTTGCTTTATACTCAGTTTAGTTTGCCATTTCATAATGGACAGCCTTACTCCAGAAGAACGTTTGAATATCGAGCAAATCTATAACCAAAATAATGGTTTAGAGCGCGTGCCGCGTCCAATACTCGGTTGACATAATCGCTCAGCAGAGCCGTTGATACGAGCAATCATAGACCGTACCAAGTGTGCGCCCCGAAGACGGTATTGCTACTGTCGAGCAGAGACCCAATTGAAACTATGCCCGTCCACTTTAATCAAGTTTTTGTAGGGTTATGTCAAGTCGCATGTCTACGCAGATAAGCCCGAGACGTTTGATGCTTTGGAAAAGAATATTAATTCGAAAATTGGGTCTATTATGAAAACTAATTCTAAAAATTTAAGACATCGACTTTGAGAATACAAGTCTAGGATTACAAACTAAACATTTCACGTTATACATTGGGTGTTACAATAGTTTATAAAGTTGTAAATACTTTTGATATTTGCCCACGAAGAAATTTTTTTCTTGGTAAAAAAAAGTGCTTTTGCCTAGTACTCTCTGGTGAAGAGATAACGTACTTGTGCAGAAAGGGTATTATGTTTTACTTTGCCAGTAAGAAGGAGCTAATGTGTGGCCAATCCTTAGGCATGTGAGGTTAGTAGCTTGTAGGCGAGGCATCTCTAGGGTAGCCAGCTTTTGTTCTTGTAGGGTTGAAGGGTGAGCACCGATGGTCGAAATGTTTCCATTCCGGTTTTTTAACTTCGTGAAAGTAACGATCCAACAAATAAATCGTGCAAAAATGTTTATCCTGATATATTAATTCATTCTTGATTTGTATACTGTAAAGAGAAAGTTTTAAATGGAATCTAAAATTGTGTTATATGGGAAATAGGCGTGGCTGTAGTCCAATTTCGACCACTTTACTACTGTAACATAGGAATAAAAACCGGTCTTGAGAAATTTAACGTAAGAGCCAACTTTTTTCTGCTGCGATCCACTGTGCCAAATTTCAGTTGTCTAGCGCCCATCTACGAGCTCTTCCTTACTTTTTTGCCAACGAACACGCATATCAAGTTTCATCATCTCGATATCTCGATTTTTGCTCAAGTTGCAACGTACAACGTGGAGGGACGGTCGGTCGGACAGACAGATAGTAACCGGGATATCAACTTGGCTCTTCATCCTGTTCATTTTTATATATAGTACATAACTTTATATCCATCTCGATTAGTTTTAGGCGATACCTACAGCCGTTAGGTGAACAAAACTATTACCTGTAAACTCTGCAGAAACATTGTAGAAATGTATAAAAGACAAATGCCCACAAGAAACAGGTGTACCCCAATTTCATTTTGAATTCGGAGAATAGTTATTAACGTTTGCTAGAATTAAAAAAACTAATAGTTTAAATATTTAAGCTATATGGTATAAAAAGGAATCAACATCGGATGTTGCGCATTTTATTTGAATTCCACCATTATTTATTTGAGCTGTTTAACGTTAGTATTTATCATATGTATATGTGTAGTTCTTAAGCCCGCGTAAAATGAGTTTGTCACATATTAAATGCATTATTCATTTACAGAAATTTTAAGATTTTCCGCTATGCCCAGATTTCTTGGATGCTAGTCTGTAGAGATTTCTTTGTTGCAGCGATTTGTGAACTGTAGCAAAAGAGTGAAAATTCTTAAGTCACGCATTGAAGTGCCAATGAAGCGCTGACATGATGTAGGGCCCTATAAAGACACGGTGTATGTGTGTGTGACAACTGGAAGAGGTGGTGAGTCTTTCGTGTACCGTATACACAGGTTTGAGCATTCTTTGCAGTGGGACGTTTTTCCTATTCTACATAAAATCATAAATTAGTTAAGTGTGTGACATGCAGATGGCTTAAGTTGAAAAAAAAGTGTTCATTTACCCGTTCTCGATGGATTTCCATAAGCAAATATACAAATATAGGCATTTGCGTGTAAACGTAGGCATAGGAAGCGAACGTGTTGACGTTTCAGTGATAATTCATAATACTTTACATGTCATCCTTAATTGTGCTGTCGTTCATAATTATGCCATTTTGACAATATGCCAGCTGAATGTGCAGCTGTTGTGCTAATGAATAAAGCTAAATCGTGTGGTAGGTGAAGGGGAAAAGCAACGATAGCTCACTGACTGAGATTATGTTGAGTTGTTATATGTATAGCGCTGTCAAATTGTTTGTGGTCGATAATGACTACGAAAAAAGGCAAGAGGTGCTCAAGCGTGCAACAAGCCAAGGATGGTGCAACAACTGGTTTGACGGCTAAATATTAATGTGCACGCTTACGGTGCGTTAATATGCAAATAAATATGTATTTTTTCCTGCCAAATAGAATTTGAATATCGCTGTGAAATTTATCTTCAGCGGAATTTATTTAGAACGTGTAAGAATTTTTGAACGAAGTGCTAAGTATTTTATAAATAATTTCTTATTTGTATACAAAGTTATTTGAAATGTATGCGGAGGCATATTCAGAACTTGTCCAAGCATGTGCCGAGAGGAAAAATAAAAATATTTTTGATTTTTACATACTTTGCTCCAAAATACTTTGCTTAGTATCAGCGAGAACAGTTGAGATGATTCAGGTATCAGTCTCTCGGGACAATTTCTATACCTATTTATACAATTTTGTCAATATTTTTTGAGATTTATGAAACTATGAATCGTTGGATTGTGAACTTGCAGAGCACCAACATTCCATAGAGCTTCATCATATCGAAGTTTTCATGAACGATACGAGGTTCGACAATTAAGTAATGAGACTGATTTTATTGCCGCGCTTGTGGTAAACCTGTGACTTTGAAATTTCCTTTCTCTTTTTCCGGCATCCTTTTCCTCTCCATTGATATACATATGTATGTACCATCTAGCTTGTCAAGTTGAGTAGACGTGTGTTCACGAAAATGGAAAAACGAAATCAAGAGCAACACTTCGCGATAAAATTTTGCGCCAGATTGGGCGAAACAGCTTCGATAGTGCTCTTAGACCCGGAAGCCAAACGCCAAAGCTCACAATGGTTGTCTCCACGCGCCCCCCGCCCGAAAAAAGCTCGCATGACCAAGTCGAAGGTGAAAACGATGATTATTGCCTTTTTTGATAGCCGTGGAATCGTCCACAAAGAATTCGTTTCACCGGGGAAAACTGTGAATGAAGTTGCCAAGTACTCGAAAGATTGCGAAAACGAGTCAACAGGGTGCGCCCAGACATCGTTCGTAACTGGATCCTTCATCACGATAACGTGACCCAGCATTTCTCCTCTAAAGGGATCGCCGTGTTGCAACAGCCGCCTTATACGCCCGACATGTCACCCTGTGACTTTTTTTGTTTCCTAAAACAAAATCGGTGGTCAAAGGAATCCATTTTGAGTCGATTACGGACATCCAGGCGGCCGTGACGAGGGTACTCGGGGACATCCCAGTCGAAGCGTTCCAGAAATGTTACGAACCATGGAAAACGCGCTGAATCACTGTATAGCTACCCAAGGGGACTACTTTGAAGGGGATGGCAGAGTTATAGAATAATTTTCAAATACGGTTTTTATGGAATCAGTCTCATTACTTAATTTTCATACCTTGTAAACTGAGGCGCCAAAAGATCTCCCTTTTGAGAGAACATATATGTCGAAAATGGCTTGGAAAAGATCCGTATAATTTTTATATAATTTGCACCTGCGTTTATACAAAATACTTTGTTCATGCAATTTTATACGAATGATCCATCAAGCCACCCATCCATCAGAAGCCAGAGTTATTCGAAATTTATCGCTCACAACAGTCTCGAAATAGAAACATTTTAAAGAAAAATTTACAGAGCAATAAATCAACTTGTAAAACAAAACAACACAAATCTAAAATGTCAGTTAGCGCCAAACTCACTTATTACATACATACTACTACATGCATACATACATATGTATATTTACGTGTGTTTGTAGTTGGGCAAAGTGGCGTTTGTTCATTTTTTATGGCAGCCATAATAAATTATGACCATTAATATTACGTTTTGAATGAATGAAGTGCATATTTAGTTGCAAGTTGCACCACTAGGGCAGCGACATAAATCATTTTCTATTTTCTCTATCGTATATTTCTCGTTTTATGATTAGAGTCAGCGACATTTGTTGAAAATAAATATGTTAAACTGACATTTCTGACAAGTTCCACATTGCGTGTTTAATAAATGCTTGTCATTTTCGTGATTGCCTACATACATATCTGTGTTGTAAATTTTCAACACTTAAATTGCTGTTACATTCGTTACGATTAGACATTTTTCAACAGCTTTGGTTTCATAGGTGCCGTAACCCCAATTTTCTGTGTTTTGGTATTTGTACCTAGATATATAATATTAAAGAAAAAGAGCCGTCACTGAAAAAAGAAAACTATATAAATGAACTTCACAACAGTTTCTCTGATTTCGCATCTAGATGCGTCTTTTTGACAAAGATAGTATGGAGTTCGGGCCATTTTGAAACATTCATACAGTCGACTGCTGTTTACTTTCAGACTCATGTGTATAAAATCGCTATTCATCTCTGGTCGCGATATCATAGACATGTTTTAAACCACCGTTATTGTATGATTTTAAAATTTCTGTCGACTAATCGGCATGAGCCTTTTTGAGCGATTGACAGAACAAATAGTGGGATCCAAGGTAAAAAAATTTTTTAACAGTTAAATATTCATGCAGTATTGAATGTATGCTGGTTCCACTAATGTATATATGTACATAATTACCTTGATCTGGCGATTACTAGCCGAAGTCACGATAAATAACATGACGATCTTGCAATATCAGTTTGCGTATAACATCAATAGTTTCCGGAACAAGACTAATTTTGAACGAACTGCACGAAATTCATCTTGGAATGATGTAGGATCTCGATTGGATTGAGCATGCCATCGATAAAAACTGGTCCCTGAAGAAGGTTCATCGCCAAAAATTTAATTAAGTTCATTGTTGCACTGTTGCTGAGATAATCCATGTCGAAAGTTATAAAAAATTATTGACAAAAATGTTCGCGATTTAATTCCATTTTTTTGTTCAGATGAATATTTTGAGTAACTGTAAACAATCAGCTGACGAGATGAGTTGAAATCCGGGTGACTGGCTGTTCGACTGTCCATTCGTTTGGTATACGAGTAGGCACATGTTTTTGTGCTGTATGAGAAGGCCAGTATAGCATATGGACGGAATCGGACTATTACTACACCCATAAAGAACTACATATGTATCGAAAATGTATAGTAAGCTACATCTAAACTACAAATTAAGACACAAAATTGTTATTTGTAACGGTGGATCGTAGTAGTGAGAGGCATTAATAGGTTTAATTTTCATACTTCACTGTTGAAATGTGTGAAGTTAATGATAACCACGCCCACTCTCTATACAACATAAATGTTGGAAACAACTAAAGGAGTTAAATTTCACTGCCAAGATGGTACGAAGTGTCTATGTAGGACTCGTGGGACTTACTTTTTTAACCAGATTTGGTTACAATAACATAATTCGGGATTTTTTATGTTATTAAAATTGGACTAAAGCCGAGCATTCTAACCATTTATCACAAAATTTTTACTTTTTTGATTTTTTGATTCCTTCATATTACAGCATATGTACATATCAAGCATGAATGAAGTTATTCAAACAAAACATCTGTCAACTCCCAAATAGTCCGATAGCTTTTCAAATACAGTGCTTTAACTGGTTTCTATGAAATCTAATATTGTCCGTAGGGACATTTTTTTGGTAACTGTATGCTATTTTTTCAGAAATGGGTAAAATCTAGTCTATACTCTTTAGGCCCCGTAATTAAAAAATTTTCAAATCTGCGGTTGACTTTATACTGAAATGCAGAGAGCGTCTCTCTCTAATAACAGTGTCTCCTTGTTCCTTAAATGGATAAGGCAATACTACTTCTACTCCTATCTATTGTACGACCTTTAAACTTAACGTTGGGCTTATACCATATACTTATATATCGTGCACTATGTGAGATATCTTAACTAAATAGAAAAGCTCGTACTAGCGCTTAGTTCCGAAAATGTTTGAAAACCGCATATACATAATATATTTTATACCGAGTATATCGGTCATTTTGTGAGTTACTTTCCCTAAATTTCTTGTTAACTCGAAAATGCTAGGGGTACTAGCAAAGGTTAACTCAATTAGTCCAAATCTTCAGGTAGCCGAAAAGTGTTAACCAATATTATGGCAGAATTTCCATCACTTGTGTTAGTCAATATGTGTAACTTTTTTATGAAATTATTTGAATATGAATTGGTCTGAAACTGACTTAAACACCGTATCCCTCATTTAATGTTTTCCTACCATCTGGATAACTTCTTCCTCATATACCCCATACACTGAGCATATCAATTTAAGATTTTTGGTTTGGTAAATTAAGACATGGAACTGTTATTCGACATGGTGGATGTAAGTAGTGGGCGCCATTTTTTCATCGAGAAAAGAAACATAAAGTATTTGAAATGTCAAATGCTATAAGTGATGTATATGATGTAGTTGTATGATTAAGGGGCCAGTGTGACACTTTAAAAAAAAGTTTTATGCTTTTTCGATAGCTTTAATTTCCATAAATATTCTATGAAATCGGAAAGGTCGTATCCTGAATAGTTTTTACATGGCAGCTTTCTAAAGAGCGACCGCTCGGAGGTGCAAACATATGTATATAAGTGAAACTTTAAACGCGTTTTTCTCGAAACGAAATTTTTTAAAATTGCTGGCGTCATAACTCAACGAGAAATTAACCGATCGACTTCAAATTAAAATAGAGTATTTTTGAATACATTTACTATAGAATGACCTACGATCTTTCTGATTGGTTGAAAATTGTCAATTTGGCATTAAAAAACGACAGGTTTTTTCTTAAAAAATTTCTAAAGGTCGTAATTCATTGTATAGGAAATATCTTTAAGTTTAACAAACTTTTCAAATTTTTTTGTTTCAATTACTCTTTCGGCCGGAATCATGCCAGCAGTTGGGGCACTTTTTTTTTAGCACCTCCGAAGACGTCACATATCTTCGTTATTTTTCAAAATTTTTTTTTTTTATAAAAAAAATCTTAAAATATACTTTATTACTTTCAAAGAAGTTCGAAATATTCAATCGCATACTTTCTTTTAAAAAAATTCACGAAAATCGCCTGATTTTTGATGCGTCACACTGGTATGTATAGCCCCTTAAGTCAAAAATTATATTTCCAGGAAATGTACACTAGGCAAAAATGTTTATTTTAATATACTTAAAAGTATAGACATTAAGTTCATAAGCGAATTTTGTGTACTTGTATAAGAATTGTAAAAATTGAGGGATCCTTACAGTTTCGAGTCAGGTGTTACAGCAAATGTATTGTCAATTGATAATTACTACAGACGACAAAGCACAGCCGAATTAATTGAGATTAAAAAAAAAAAATAATGTTTCAGTTTTTGTTTAAATGAAATTTTGAATACAGTTCATGTTTTATTAAACATTTTCAATAATTCAATAACTCAATTTCAATGTATTAAAAATTGTGTGATTTTAATAAAAGCATCAGGTGCCGGCTGACAGCATCAGAAGTAGTCAGAGATAAATACTTTGAAAGTGGCCCTTGTAAGAAATGAAAATGGAATACTCTTACTGGTGTATAAATCAATCACACATCAACGTAAATCTATTTGTATTGAAATGTACTTGGAGCTACCACGCAATAAATTACTTGTTAAATATGTGGCTTTTCAATTTATAAAAATTATGATTTTATATATACTTATATACATACATATATGTACATACAAAGGTAGGTAGATATAGGTAAGTAAATCTTTTCTGTGTACTTTTGTTATATAAACAAATAAAGTAAAACTATTTTGAAGACATTATAGACTGCTAGGGACATTTCTTGTCACCACTCAAAACCCTGTTCACATATTTCACCGTATTTGTTTTGGCGCCTACTGGTATTACCCGCTGTTGATCGTGTTTGTAAGTAAGTATATGCAATCGTAACTGCTGTTACTGCTTCAGTTTATGATATACAATCGATCATTAATAACGCTTGTCCATATTATATTGTCAGTACAAGCACATTACATGCTATGTCGCTAAGCAATCAAATAAGTCTAAACATGTACGAGTACGTACCATACATACATACGCATGTGTACCAACATAAAGTTCAACTCCATTGACTGACGTATCGATCAAGAAGCGAAACATAATCAGTCAATCATCAGCCATCAGTCAAGTAAATCCCAAATTCAATAAAAAGTGCAGCCAAACACAACCGCATACACAAGCATACATATTTATAGCGCCATAGTTGAAGTGGTGCGATGCCGTTGCTTAGATAAATGTCGATAAACAACAACACTCTGTAGGAATGTCATTATTTATTGCTGCTATGTGGAACGTAGACACATGCATATATGTACATATGTACATATATTTATTGATTTATTTATAAGTGCTGGATTGGAAATCCGTCAGTATTATTTATTTATTTATGATATGTTTTCATGTATAATGTACAATGGTATTTAAAAAAAAAAAACTTAGTATATATATGTATATATGTATGTATGTGATAGAAGAAATGAAGTGGGTTGAATATGATATACATACATATATATATGCATATGAAATTATGATGAAGCTGAAGAATGCTTTGTGAAGCAATGGTGGGATTTAAGAAAGATCAATAAAATTTGAGAGCTTTTGCGAGCTTAATCTAACTACTTATTAAATTATATTAACTTATGTACAAGTATTATTATTGTAAAGGTATTTTTTTAGACATTTGGTTTTCAGGAAGAAATTATACGCGTTTATTTAAGGGGGTGTTCTGGTCTAGGATTTTGAAAAAATCGATTTTTTTTGCATATTTTGAATGTTTAGACTTTCAAATATATGACCTTGGAAGGATTTTTCAAAATTCGACTTATTTTCGTGACGTTGCGTCCGTGTTCACTAGAATTGTCTCTTAAACTTTTCTCGAAACTACTTTTTTTGAGGCGGTTGACATGTTATCTCAAGTTCTACTGAACCGATGCCTTTGAAATTTGGTATATATCTTTTTTTACAATGCTCTATCGTGTCTGCCTTGGATTTCCGAAAATTTTAATTTGAAGTATTTTTAAAGAATTCAAAAAGGTCGAAAAAATCGGATCAAAAAATTTTTTTTTCAAGTCGACGCCATTTTGTTATTTTTTTCCTTTTAAAAATGGTCCTATAACGACATCTTTACTAATACTTGAGATCTCTACAAGGGTTGAAATCACGTCAACCAGGACGCACCATTTTTTTTAAGCCCCCACTCCACCGGCTCGTATCTCGACGAATTTTGGTTTTTTTCTTGCAATTTTTTTTATATTATTAAAATGTCAATAAAAAACATATAAAAAAATGGATGGTGAAAATGTTTTTCATTTTTTTATCTTAGTTTAAAAAATGCTTAAAATTCTATACCAGAATAAGCCCTTAATCTTATTGCCAAGAATTTAGCTTTATTATAAAGATAGAGGCTTGCCATTATTTTTTAAAAACGATTTCGGGCAAGTGACGGCCTCGGCTGCGTCAGAGGCCCAATTTACCACATTTTGCTACAATTGGGCCATATGTCAACACTGAAGCGCCGGTTAAAATCTTCCAAAGCCTCATTTCATTTTTGAATAAATATCGACCAATGGTGCCCTCTGCTTATAGACACAATTAGGGTGACTTTTTGAGGATGTTTCGATGCCTCAAAAATGGCTTGTAAGTAGATTATCATTACTCCAAATGCGACAATCATATGTGTCTGTCATTGATTCACTGTTAAGGTGACTAATTTCGATTTGCTTGGCCTTGAAGTCTGAAAGGTTAGCGGATAGCTCTCGATTAAAGACTTCGCCAACTTTTCCTCTGATCTTCAACTTCAATTAATTAAAAAACATTTAATTTTTTTTTGGTAATTAAAAACCAAATTCATTAATCAAAACGTTCAATTAGGCCGGCATTCGTAAATGCCAAATAAATTTTCGCTTTCAATCGCAATTATATTGCAAGGCAAGATAAATTTCAAAATTATTTATATTAAAGAAATGACAACGTCGAGTGCAAATCAATCACTTCTTGCTTAGTGTCAGTAAGAGTCATCTAAAAAACTCGTGATATATGTCAGTGGGTGAGACGCCTCTGCCATATTTCCTAACGTTAAATGGCTGTCATAAACTAGCGAATATGGCAAATGCGCCCACGAGTTCGCCTTCACATGTGCAGAGCGCGACGCGCCGCACCATCCATCCATCTTTGTTGGTTTTCTGCATCATACATCTTTGTTGTGCTCTTGCCCCTGGTGGCTGCATTTACCACTGACGACTGGTGTATTGTTCAAAAGCTAACGATGACAACAACAATGTTGACCAAGATGATAACAGCACCGCTGCTTCTGATGACAGCAACTTTGTGACTGCCACCAACAGCATCATCATCAACAACCTTGCCGCAGAGCAACAAACAATAAATGACCAGCGCATGTGTTGCATACATAAATACATACATACGGTACTATATTATGTCTGTGGCTGATTTTAATGTGCCATAGCAGCAACAAGCACTTCTGATTTTTTGTGGCTGCCCACGGCTTTTGTTGGTTAGGGGCGTTCTGCCACATGGTCATCGATCATAGTCATCAAGTATCATTATTGATGAGTCTCCGACTCGATTAAGTAACATGCACACATTTTCGAAAAGGCAAAGTGTATGTTAGTGTAGATGTGCATACGCGTCCAAATAACAACACATCGTTCAGTCATACGCTGTTGCCATATTCGCTATGTATGTTGCAAGGTAACGGATTTGACAGTTGCGTGCAAAACTTTTCTTACCTTTTTCACTTTCGTACAATCCAACACTGTCTACGAACATGTTAGCAACTGATTTCCCATTGATGAGTTCCCTTCTTGTTTGGTTGTTCACCGACACATTCATCATAAATTCAATGAATAATTTAACTGGTTCAACATCGAACGTTATCTGATTTTAGCTGGTGATGGAGTATACTTTTTTTGGTGTTGCATCATAACTTAGTGCTCGGGTGGTTTGGCCATAATCTAAAAAATATTAAACGAGTATCAGAAAAAATACAAAAAGTTTTTTAGGCATGTCGTTTTCAGGAAGAAATTGTATATCAGTTTATGTCAAGACCAAAACTTTTAATTTATTATAAAAACACGGGTTTGTCAATATGTTTTAACATGCTTTAGAGTGACCGCCACGGCAGGCGGTTTATTTAAATAAATAAAATTTCAGCCGAAAGGCCCAATTTCCACTCCCTTTTTATAGCTTTTGAGGCCATATGCTTGATAAGCTGGCCGACAAGGATAATGCTCAAAAATTCTACACAAAAATGCAGCGGCTTACAGAAGGTTTTAACCCACAAAGGTGATCTAGCTACAGATGCCCAGAGCATACTTAAATTATGGATGGAACACTTCTCCAGCGTGCTGAATGGCAATGAACGCACAACACCAGGAGAAGGCGAACCCGATTCCACAATCGATGACGATGGAGCAGACGTTCCATTGCCGGACCATGAAGAAGTTCGAATAGCAATTAGGCGCCTGAAGAACAACAAAGCGGCGGGGGCCAATGGATTGCCGGCCGAGCTATTCAAACACGCCGCGAAGAACTGATAAGAAGCATGTAGTGTGGCTTCAGACCTGGCAAATCAACAACCGACCAGATATTCACCATGCGCCAAATCTTAGAAAAGACCCGTGATAGGAGAATCGACACACACCACCTCTTCGTCGATTTCAAAGCTGCTTTCGACAGCACGAAAAGGAGCTGTCTTTATGCCGCGATGTCTTAATTTGGTATCCCCGAAAAACTAATAGGCTATGTAAACTGACGTTGAGCAGCACCAAAAGCTCCGTAAGGATCGGGAAGGACCTCTCCGAGCCTTTCGATACCAAACGAGGTTTCAGACAAGGCGACTCCCTATCGTGCGACTTCTTCCATTTGCTGCTGGAGAAAATTATTCGAGCTGCAGGACTTAATATTGATATCATCGACCTCAACACCCGCGCCGTTAGTTCTGCTTTCTCCAGACTGGACAAGGAGGCAAGGCAAATGGGTCTGGCAGTGAACGTGGGCAAGACGAAATATCTCCTGTCATCAAACAAACAGTCATCGCACTCGCGACTTGGGCCTCACGTCACTGTTGACAGTCATAACTTTGTCAGCCTGGAAATCCAACGCAGGATTACTCTTGCCAACGGGCGCTACTTCGGACTGAGTAGGCAATTGAGAAGCAAAGTCCTCTCTCGACGAACAAAAACCAAACTCTATAAGTCATTCGTAATTCCCGTCCTGCTATATGGTGCAGAGGCCTGGACGATGTCAACAACAGATGAGTCGACGTTGCGAGTTTTCGAGAGAAAACTTCTGCGAAAGATTTATGGTCCTTTGCGCGTTGGCCACGGCGAATATCGCATTCGATGGAACGATGAGCTGTATGAGATATATGACGACATTGAGATAGTTCAGCGAATTAAAAGACAGCGGCTACGTTGGCTAGGTCATGTTGTTCGAATGGGCGAAAACACCCCAGCTCTGAAAGTATTCGTCACTGTACCCGCCGGGGGAAGCAGAGGAAGAGGAAGACCTCCACTCTGTTGGAAGGACCAAGTGGAGAAGGACCTGGCTACGCTTGGAATATCCAATTTGCGCCACGTAGCGAAAAGAAGAAACGACTGGCGCGCTGTTGTTAACTCGGCTATAATCGCGTAAGCGGTGTTTACGCCAATTAAGAAAAAGAAGAGGCCATATGCGGGCCAAAAATACGGCGAATATTCTTTTTCAAGGCTTCAATCGTCTCTGGTTTGTCTTCGTGGACAACAGGCTTCACATAATCCCCCAAAAAATAATCCAGCGGTGTTAGACCGGACAATTCTGGGGCCCACGCCACAGGTAAACGACTTTTAATAATGCGCTCTACAAAGATTTCTTTTCATAAATTGATTTTTTAGTTAGCTGTGTAGTATTTAGGTAAACGTCGTCCATATCAACATCCTTCAATTCAGACCGGAAAAAGTCGTTGCATATGGCCCGTTTTATCCCACTAGCTGTAACACTTGTGCGGTCTTCGTTTTATCTTGAATCTCTTGACCTAAACACATGCTAGTCCGATGGTGCATGGTCGAGAGTTGTTCTGATTGAAAACGAAGCCCTTTCTGTTGATCAGTTCTAGCCGTTTTTTCGATTGCTTCCTTCAATATCATCAGTTGTTGACAGTGAATTGTAGCATCACTCATTCGACCAGGCTGGAGCAGCTCATAGTGAACGACTCCTTTCCAATCCCACCAAACACTCAGCATTATCTTTCGTCTTTTCGTCTCCTGCTACCATTTACTTCAGAATATATTCGCTTGTGTTTCGTTTCAGCAAAGAATCGCAGATGTTAATTCGGGTTTTTTCTAACGTTAATTTTCCTACTATTGTAGGTGGTACTCATACCGTTCAGTGCCATTTTAGTGTTATACATAGGCTGCTATATATATGTATTTCTGGACTAGGCAACACTAAGTGTTGCCAGGTGCAATCTGACATTTCCATTGGAAAGTTTTGCATTTTTTAACATAACATCACTCAGAACGTTTTGTCATTTAATCGTGAATTGTTTTATTTACAGGGAATTAAAAAATTCATCTCGGCAAAAAAATGGAACTTACTCGTGAACATTTTCGTGCGATCATTTTTCACAACTTTCGACGTGGATTATCACGACAAGAGTGCATCGATGAACTAAAATCTTTGTACGGCTATGAAGCACCATCCTATAGCACTGTGAAAAACTGGTACAATGAATTCAATCGTGGCCGACGCTCGCTCAAAGACGAATTCCGTGAAGGTCGTCCAAAAGCAGCCAAATGCATGCCTATGCATTTCTCCCACCAGTATACATTCGATATTGAATGAACACCTGGCCGTAAAAAAGGTTTGTTCTCGTTGGATCCCACACAATTTGACAATCGCTCAAAAAAGGCTCGTGTGGATTGGTGTAAAGAAATGCTGAAAAAATACGATCGCGGTGCTTCAAAAGACGTTTATAAGATCGTCACAGGTGACGAATCATGGATCTATGCGTATGAGCCCGAAACAAAACAGCAATCGACCGTGTGGGTCTTCCAAGACGAGCCAAATCCAACGAAAAAAAAAAACATTGATATATATTTTCATTATTAGGCCAGAAATATATATAGTAGCCCTCGTATGTACATAATTTTATTAAATTGTGTGGTGTCTATACGCTTTGAATGATGAGGTTTTGATCAATTGCGCCATTGCTCGGAATGTGCAAAGACCTGAATAACAAAGAAAATTATAGCCAAAGTACTTACTCCGGTCAAAACTAATTATTAACACTTGACAGGAAAGAGAAATTTGTCGACAGTTATCAAATAAAACGACGCCAGTATGGAAAGTGACAAATAGAGAACCAAATTTGTGCATCCGTTTCAACAATTTGGCATGTGGTATAACGAAGTCCTAACATTGTGCATGAGCAAATGCATAAATCGGCTTTCTTGAAAGCATGATAGTCTCTCGTTTCAGATTTGCCTGAAATCACATGAGTAAAGACTGGCATCAGGTAAAATTAAGAAAAATAAAATTTTGAATTATACGGTTGCAGCAAAGTAGACAATACGCCTACAAAAAAAGGTTTTAAGCTTTTCAACAATTTGGAATACTGGAGTGATTTATGAAAAGAGCCGCATTTTCAAATACTGGGGCAGTACCGTTGGCATTCTCCACATGCCGAATGAATAGTTCTGAGTACAAGGGAGTATTCGAAGTAATTCGGCTGTGCTATATACGGAGTCATCCGAAAAAATCTTTCTCTTTTCAACACGACAGCGCATGTATCCATACAAGGAGGTCCAAGAAAACGTGGCTTCCATGTAAAAATATCCATCTTTTGGAATGAGAAGCTTGTTGTCCTGATGTAAGTCCTATTGAATTTTAATACAGAAAAATATTGTATTGAATCATTATGTATCCTTCTATAGCTCATTATACCCTGAACAGGGTATATTAAATTGGTCACGAAGTTTGTAACACCTAGTAGGAAGCGTCGGAGACCCTATAAAGTATATATGTATGTACATACATGAATGATTAGTATGTTGAGCTGAGTCGATTTAGCCATGTCCGTCTGTCTGTATATATACGAACTAGTCCCTCAGTTTTTAAAATATCGTTTAGAAATTTTGTAAACCTCATTTTCTCTTCAAGACTCTGTTTATTTGTTGGAACTGCCGATATCGGATCACTATAACATATAGCTGCCATACAAACTGAACGATCGGAATCAAGTTCTTGTATGGGAAACTTTTGAATTTGACGATATATCTTCACGAAATTTGCTAAAGACTATTCTCTAAGGCAACAATGTAATCTCCGAAGAAAATATTCAGATCGGTTAACTATAGCATATAGCTGCTATACAAACTGAATGATCGGAATCAAATGCTTGCATGGGAAACTTTCGCATTTAACGTGGCATCTTCACGAAATTTGACATGTTTTATTTCTTTTGTACATGCATACATACATACGCTTACAGTTCCCTACAAATAGGTAGTTATATAATAATAAAATTTTTCAACAGAGCAAGTAAATGAAAAATTAAGAGTTCCAATAACAAAATATATGACCATCAGCAGCATCAACAGCCCCGTTGCGTTACGGTTCGCTTTGCTTTTGATGTTGTTGTGTCGTTATCTATCGTTTGCGCGCTCCTGGGGTCTCCGGTGGTGCGTCCCATTCACACAGGCTCGCCGCATTTGTTGCAATCAACGGGTATTAATATACAACGAAACAATAAACAACACACCGTGGCCGCGGTGTCTCATTGGGCCGATGGGGCAAGCAGCAAAAGGTGGTGCATAAGTATGAATATATAAAACCGTACATACTTACATACACGTTCATATGTGTATGTGTATGCGCTGGAGCTTCTAGTGCGCCAAGTCATACTGCGGCATATAACAACAACAATGTTAATAATAACAACAATATTTATTGCAAATGCAGCAATAAATTTCAAAACACTATTCACTCGGCACCACATGGGGTCGCCAGAATTGAAGATAAATTTTAAGGCGGCAATTTATGATTTGTGAGCATAAGTTTCACTGCTGCCGCCATGGTAGCGGCGACCAAAGTCAACGTAAGTGACGGCGCAAGCGAGGACCTAGGTGTATTTCTGTATATGTATATACATGTAGGTATGTATGTGCATGTAGGCGTGAAGGAAGTTAAGTTTATGGTTCATTTAGTATAGCGTAGGGATGGCGTATGGCAAACGTCGGCCTTGTATGGGACGTGAGAGTAAACTAAATGGGTGAATGAGTTACGCAAACGTATAGTTTTCAATATGCTAATAAGGTCAGATTTATATATGTATTAGTAGAATAACGAAATTAATGTCGTGCTAGAGTTTCGGTAACCTGATCTAGTAGTATTTTTAGCTTGAAACAGTGTAGTATTACAAGAAGTCCGTGTCATGTGGGATTATTTGCTTCCATTAAATTGAACTTTGTCCAAAATAGATGTAGAGCTTGCGCCGCAGTTCCCATATTTAAGTATTGCAAATACAAGACAGTATAGCTCTTTTCAGATACCTCTTTAAAATGACATGCTCACTTGCTATCATTACCTTTGCTCATACAATATTTTTGAATATTTTATAAGTTTCAAGTTTCAAGTATGTGTAGGTAGTGAAGAAAATTTAAATTTTTAGAAAAAAATTAAAAATTAACACCATACAATTTTCTTCCTTACTTATTATTTGTAGGATCTTGAATGTAAAAGTTTTATTTTTACCTATGATCGCCGAGTGTCGCCCTATTTCCCAACTCCTAACCTATTTTTCTACCAAAAAGGCAACAGTGTTCTTAAAGATGGTTTGATAGAAGACTTTCGTTGAGTAATATTTACGTTTTCGGAGTATGAATGTAAAATCCAACTCGTGCAAGTCTTAAAGCCGAACGACTATCAAACGCGTCGCACTTTTCTTAACTGGGCGCAAGACAAGTTTGTCACATTTGAAGTGATGACAATCCACAAGCCATTGTTGAGAGTCTGTTACATCGTCAAAAAGTCACTGGTTCATATTTCCTCAAATGCGGAGCCGGGCATAATGTTACAGTCCATGGGTAACGCTATAGAGCCATGAGTAATGACCTTTTCGTGCCTGAATTGGCGGCTGTTGATGTGGATGGCCTCGGGTTTCAACAAGACGTCGCTGCCATATAGCCAACGAAATAATCACTTTATTGATGGGAACTTTTTGTATCTGATGCGAAGTTGCTTATCTACGCAGATACACCCAAGACGATTATCGCCTTTGAAGATAATATTCGGGTGTTATTGCTGACATATGGCAATAAAATTATCGAAAAACCCGTCTGACACGTGCCCGAAATAGTTTTGCAAACGTAAGGCAAACCCTTAACCTTATAATAAAGCTTAATTCTTGACAGTAACTTCAAATTTCTTCTTGAAAACCATCTTTCTACGAAGAAAACCCCTTATTACTCTTCATTGTTGTTTCATTCCAGATCTCATAATCCCACATTTTATATTATAATTAAAAAAAATAAATAAATATTTAATTTTACCAGGTTATAGGTTAGACCACAGCTCTATTTTGCTTTTCCTTACTTATTTAGAAATTCTACTGCTTCTAAACTCTCGACAAATTTATACTTTATTCTCTCGTCCACTTACTCCTTTCATCATTACAAATAATGGTATGCACACTTTCCTGAACGGCAACCAAATTGCAATAATTTACAGTGAATGCAATACACCTTCGATGGCCCAAGGCATACATGGCACATCGTACAATGCTCAAGTGCGCCTAAGCGAGTTTGAGGCAATGGTTGGCAGCGCTGCATGCTACGGCAATTGGGCGCGTTTTATACTTTATGAAAGCATAAATGAAAAATGGAACATCGTTAAGAGCAATTCATAATAAAATATTGGCTGAGCGTTGGTGCGGAAGGTTCAAATAAGCTTAACGTCCAATTGCGCCACAAGCGATTTACAGACCAAAGTCGGCGAAACCACGTTCACGTTGCAGCAAGGTAAACCCATGTAGTAAGATGGCTATGCCGAGCTGCGCTGCGCTGTGCTGCGTGCCGATGGTTGTTGCTTAGCGCGCCCACAATTATGTGGATGGCAAGCATACTCACTCTCACGGTGGTTGTCGTTTGTAAAATTGCCTGCCACATCGCGAAAAGTACATTTTTCTTCGGCTTGCCACGGCTACGGCGTTGTACCTTCTCTGTGGCCCCGCCTTCGCTTTGTGTGCGCTTCCTATCGGTGTGGCAAATGAACTGTGCGATTCTGCTGCTTCAGCAATCATTTTTCATTTTTCAAAACCTTCTTAGCAGCCGGCAGTGGCTTTGCGGCCCTGCCTCAGCTACGTTAGGCCGCTTTGAGCTTTTGGCAGCCCAAAATGCCAACGCCGCTCGTTCGTTCGTTCATTCGGTAATGAAGTTGTCGGCCTGGCCATAGGCCATTAAACATATGTATGAACGTATGTACAGACATGTGTATGAATATGCAATCGCATGTTGTAAGTTGGCAGTTATAGCAGCCAAGCAGCATTCGCATAATTTTTCTTTTATGACATTCGTGAATAATGTGTTGATTATAAACAATTGGTAAACGAGACATTTTGACAGAGTGAACGACGCAGGAAGACGTCGAATGCTCGCGTTAATTTTTTAATCGCGCACTGTGTGTCATGTAGCTGGTTAGAGCGCTTGTAAAAAATTATGATAATGCGGTGTGCACAAAAGAAAATTATGATTTTTATGATGATAATGTATAGAAAATTTTTAATGCGTTTAGAAAAGAATACTTTTGTGTTCTAAGTCAGTTTGAACTAAATTGTACTAAAATAAAAAAGGAAGAAAAAAGTTCGCTTGAACCGAAGCTATAATATCCTTAGATAAATAAATGAGGAATGCACCGCGACCTTAGGTCTATTGTGCCCTACCTTTCACTAATATAAAGGATTCTTCAAAGACTGTTTCGGTCAGTTTGTATGGCAGCTACATATGTATATGCTATGTGTGGTTCGATTTAAACAAAAATTCGAAGATTGTGGCAATAGCATGGAAAATAATCCATGCCAAATTTCGTAAAGATATCTGGTCAATTAAAAAAGCTTTCCATAAAAGAACTTAATTTTGACCTGTCAGCTTGTGTGACAACTATATGATATAGTAAACCGATCTGAACAATTTTTTCAGGGATTGTACATTAAATTTGGACAATAATCCATGAAATATTTCATGATTTTTTTTTTTAATATAAAAAAGTTTACTATTCGAGAGCTTGACTTGGATCGTTCCGATATCAACAGTTCCGAAAAATGAGCTGCTTCTTGGAGAGAAAAAGTGGTTTGCAAAATTTCAGATCGATATTACAAAAAAATTAGGGGCTAGTATGCGTATGTACAAATGGCGGACGAATCGACTCAGCTCGACGAGGTGATCTTTTATATATGTACATATATATAATGTAGTCGTATTTCTAATCAAATTTCAACTTCTTTTTTTATATTTATAATGAACTTTAATGAACCAAATATGTACCATTTTGGTTAACCACTTTTTGCCATTTTTCGCAAGAGATATTATTCCATCAGTGCAAAACTTTTCTGTTTTCTCGGCGAAAATTGCGAGATGTAATTTTCACAGGCTTTTCTTGAAGCCGACTTTACTTCATTAAGAGTGTTCTGCTTTGACCGAAACAAATAATAGTCCGATGGTGCAAAGTTAGAGCTATATGGTGGATACATCAAAACTTCCCAGCCAAGCTCTGCTAGTTTCTGCCGAGTCATCAAAGATGTTTGTCGTCTAGCGTTGTCCTGATGGAAGACGAAGTCCTTTCTGTTGATCAGTTCTGGCCGTTTTTTTCAATAGCTTACTTCAATCCCACCAGTTGTTGACAGTAAAATATAGAATCGATCGTTTGACCAGGCTGGAACAGCTCATAGTGGATGATTCCTTTCCAATCTCACCAAACACTCAGCATAACCTTTCGTGGCGTCTATCCCGGCCTTGCGACCATTTGTTGAACTTCACCATGCTTGGACCATGATCTTTTTCACACATTATCGTCGTATTTGATCCACTTTTGGTTTACTGTTACCATTCAGAAATGGTTCGATTTCATTTCGTTTCAGCAAAGAATCGCAGATGTTAATTCGGTCCATTACATTTTTCACAGGCAATTCAAGTGGTACTCAAACATCGCGCAATTTTTTTGTAGCCAACCTTTTTTAGGTGGTTCAAAATCGTTTGATGACGAATGTTAAGCTCCTTAGCGATGTCATGGCTGGTTATGTGACGGTCCTGGTCCATTTTTTCCTTAATTTCATAAATTTTTTCAACGAGAGGTCGACCAGAGCGAGATACATCTTTCACCTCGAAATTTCTAGAACGGAAGTGAGCGAACCATTGTTGTGCTACACGAACTGATATAGCATCGTCTCCTTTCCTTTCCTTTTTTATACAAAATATGCAAAAATATAGCGAATTTCTTCATTATTTTCACACAGTTTTGAACAGCTGTAACTTTTTTTCAACTTCCCCGAATTTAATTTATTTTCTTAAATGAAGCTTAAAATCTCACCTTTCCAACACTATATGGTATGATATAATGTGACTACTAGCACGGGAGATATGCGACTGCAACGACATCTATTGACAAAAACCGAAAAGACTTTTTCGACTACCCAATATATGAAGGGTCTCCGACGTTTCCTTTTAAATATTACAAACATCAAGGCGAACTTAATATATCCTGCTTAGGGTCTAAAAATTAAACTGTTTAGGTTATGTTAGATAAGTTAGAACAAGTTCAATAGCTTCCATTAGACTTAAAATAATAATTGGAAGGATCAACTATTTTTTCATGTAATTAATTGGAATGTTCTTCAACAGCTTCGTTGCGGCTGCTCATATGGCTAGGATTAGTCATTTAATTCATATAGACGAGTCCAAAACTTCCTTTTACCCGAACCATCAGTCCAAATTATACAAATAATATCTCTTAGCACCGTTACAGGAAGGATTCTAGAGCGATGCCCAAGTCCAATCGATCAAGTAACTATTTGCATGTTATGTTATGTAAAAAAATCGTTTTATAGTCACCGCTCTCGACTCATGCCATATCGTATTTCGGTCGCTATTTACCTGCAGTGTTAATACATTTCTCCCGATTCGAAGATTAGAGGAAACGCGAAATCAGAGTATGCACTAATTTATGGAGCAATACCAAGATTGACGATTTTTTAGAGCAATGCGTGTGTTAGTGGTCCGATATAACAGTATATTTGTGTACGTAAGGTTGCGCTTCATGCGGATGTCGTGCATTGCCATCATAAATTTTCACCTTCACCATGGCGTGTTGATATGGCGGCGCGAGTCAGCAGACTAACTGGCCGACAGACACCCGACGTCTGGCGCACAACAACAATAATCAACAATAGCTTAAAGACGCATGAAGTACGAGGTTTTTGGGAAGCAATAAAAAAAAAAATGAAAATGAAATGGAAAAACATGATGAAAAATAGCCGAGCACGGCAACACATCTTCGTTGTGGCGGAGCGCACACATTTTGGCAGTTTTGGCGTTGAAGTGAATTTATGGTGTCTGTTGTTTATGATGTCAGGTGAAATAAATAATAAATTCGTTATTGCCGGCTGCCGACCGCTGACTGTTGTCTGCAGCTGCCTGCCTCCACAACACCACTACTCCACATTACTTAGCAGCATGTACTCGTACAATAAAACCGCAGCAGCAATGCTCGCTCATCCGGCCGCTTGAGGCGCGTTTTTGAGGCTTGCGAAAAAACATCCACAACAATCAAAACAACAACAAAAATATCTAATAAAAAATTCAAGCACTTTTTTCCGTGTTTTCGATTATACCAGTTGTTGCAATTTAGTTGTTGTACACGTCTTAGATTGTTGCTATTAGTTTTCGAGGTGGGCCTAGACACGCCTGGTAAGCGCACTCAACTTGCCACAACGCAGCAAACGGTTTTTAAGTCATCCTTTGTTGCAAGACAATGGGCAACGATGCTTTTACGAAATGAAATAAAGAAATTTCTCGCCGATTTTTATTTCTTTGTTAAAATATTTTGTACTTCTCTTTTCATGACAAATCGCTTATTTTCGGCGTGCAAATGGGGCGGGAAAACAACTTTATTTGGCAAGCTGTTGGGGTGTAGCATTGCCTTGCGGTGTTTGTTGTAAGAAAATCTGATAAATTAAATTTGGGAGTTAGCAGACATGGTGAGGCTCTTGGTTTGGCAACGTATTAGAATTATTTATATAATTTGATTACTATATTTATGTATAAATTTGTATAAAATAAATGCTGTGACATTCAAAGAAGTCTTTTTACTCGTAAATAATTAAGGAACATATTTTTGGACTTCGACTTTCCTCCCTTAACTGTCAAACTTCTGCCTCTTTGCGAGGCGGCCGTAATTCTGCTTCTTCGGAGAAGTGATGTTGTTGTAAAATGAGAACTAGAGGACCGCTGCAAAAAGTCGTCCAAATTAAACCTTTCGTCTGGAATTTTTTCGAGCCAGCTTCGAGGGTGACTTGCCGAAATCGTTTTTGAAATAGAATAGTAATCATTATCTTTACTATATAATAAAACCATAATATTGAATTTATAAGATATTTCAATCGCAAACGTTTAAAGAAAACACCCCCTTGGTGATTAGAGCAAAATATAAGAATTTTTTTAATTTAATGATTTGGCAAGCAAATTTTTGAACAGTGAATTTCATATTTCGGTTCCCATACGTCCTCAGAATACTAGGTCTAACGAAATAAAATTTATTTGCAAAAATTCCAACGGCGTCAATAAGCAATCTACTACAGAGGAGATCACCGATAACAGCAATAAAATAACAAGTTAAATGACAGTGAATCGTGCACGGTAACACCTTTATTACTAAATACAACTAACGTGAAATATGTATTAGTGATAATGTAAATGTATTATGTAGTATAATATGTATGTCAGTATCAAATGAGTTTGTAGTTGTTTGGTGGAAGGTATATTCGCGCGCAATACACCTTTCATTACCGGTTTAACGAACAGCTGTTATTCGTATGAGCTGGGTGCAGCACGCAATTATAAGGATTTGAAGGAAATATGATTATTTTTACATTATTATTAGCTGATGTAGATATACATACATATATACATTCCTCTTGCGGTATTTTGGTGTAAATCTTTCATCTTCATTTTAATAGTCACGACAATAGTTAAATTCATAAATGGCGGATTTATTTTGAAAATAAGATATTTATTATCTCTAATATGTTCGTGGAGGATGGAGTCATGTATAGAAGTTCACGCAAGTGAGGAAAGTTCTCTGATCGCCATTTACTTGGGAGTGGCCAGAAACGATTCTTTTACATATAGCTCAAGCAGCTCACGACTTCTGGTCTTTGACCAAGTATCCTCTGGGTAGCCTACGAACATCCGTTTGAAGATGAACTAAAGTGAGAAGGCGAAATATCCCTTACACAGGGTTGTGCACTGTCTGCTTTCTCCAAACGGATAAGGCAGCGAAGCAAATGGATCTGGTGGTGAACGAGGGCAAGACGAAATATCTCCGGTCTTCAAACAAACAGTCGCCGCCCTCGCGACTATTGATACTATTGACAGTCTTAACTTCGAAGTTGTAGATAATTTCGTCTATATAGGTACCAGCATCATCACCAACAACAACGTCAACCTCGAAATCCAATGACGGATATCTCTTGCCAATAGGTGCTACTTCAGACTAAGTAGGCATTTGAGAAGTTGACCACGGAGAATATCGCATTCGATGGAATGATGACCTGTATGAGATATACAACGACATTGACATACTTCAGCGAATTAAAAGACAGGGGCTACACGGGCTTAGTCATGTTGTCCGAATGGACGAAAACACTCCAGCTCTGAAAGTAAAGGGAAGCAGAGGAAAAGGAAGACTTCCACTCCACTGAAAGAACCAAGTGAGGAAGGGCCTGGAATCTTCTTCGAATCTTCAATTGGCGCCACCTTGCTTCTATTATTGATGCTAAAATCTCTACAAAATTAAAAACAACCCGTGCCACAAAACTTGATGGAATATGAAGTTCAACATAAAAGATCGCTATGATCAGAGTAGCACAATCCTTAACAAAAATAATAAGCGAAAATTTTTTTTATTGTGCCAAAAATACTTATTTTTTAATAAGGATACGCAATTTTCAGCTTTCGTGGCAGATAAATCACAAACAGTGAGAGAAGCGAAACAAAGATCCCAAAATGGTCTAACAGCTCTGGGATTGAATTTTTATTGTATATTTTAGAAAGAAATTTTTGTGATATTCTTTGCTTAAGTATATCTTTGTTCAAAGACTGAAATATATTACATCAGTCCTGATTTTAACATATCCCTAGATGCAAAAAATATAACAGTTTTCCATCTACCGATAAGCTTTATATATAAGGTAAGGTATTTTATTGAAATAAAAGAGTCATGATTTTTTTGAGTTGAGATTTCGAAATTTAAAATGAAAGCCAAATATTTGGTCACTTTCCGTTACTTTATATTATCGTTTATGGTCTATTTTTATCTTGCAGGTGTTATAACATTCTAAAAAATTTTGACAGTTAATTAGTTGTTATATATTAGCTTCAGTTAATTTTACAAGCACACAAATTACTTCCGATAGCTGTATACGTACATATATACGGTACATAAATCCAGGTCTTAGGCACGATACTCTTAATAAACCAACTCATGAACTTGCTGAATGAATAGTAATGTAGGAAAGTTATTGAAAAAGCTTGCAAAGGCCATAGCCATTATATACAACCCAAAGCCACCTTTACCAACATTGCGCGCCGTCTGCGGTTATTTACATACAAACATAGTTTTACTGCCTATCATCTAAACGGTAAATGCTGGTAAAAATCAACAACATTTATAGGCGGAAATTGCCAAACAAAGTTTTTGCATTTTATTGCTTTTCAATTTATTACTCACTTACAAATGCACACAAACAAATACGAACTTTTGTACTTATACCAAATATAGAATCATCAAATGAAATAGCCAAAACAACCCTGTAGAAATAGTTGCACTTTAAGGAGCATTTCACTAACACAACTAAGGTTATGTAAGGTTCTAGCATTCGTAAGGAAACGAAAAATACGAAAGTAAAATTAGAGTTCAGAAAAGTACCGAATTACGTAAGTCTACGAAATCGAACCTAAGAATATTAAATCTAATCTAGAGAAACCTTCCAGAGAAGAGTGAAGAAAAACAAAAGTATAAGTATCTATACAACTGAGTCCTAACTAGATAATCGAGTGAAAGGGCTGAAAGGGCTGAAAGGGCGTGAAAGCAATCTTGTTCTTACAAAGAGGGTGATCCCAAAAAGAAATATATTTACTACAATGAGCAAAAAGTAGTAAGTAAGACTTTGTTCATAATTTTAAAATTCTTAATTTATTCTTCAAGACCTGTGTCATCCTTCTCAAAGTTATCTCCATTGGTCACAATATACATATTTGTGCCAACGTTTTTTCCAATCCTTGAAACAGTTGTTAAAGTCAATTTCCGGAATAACATTCAGTGCACTTAGCGCTTCAAGTTGAATGTCTACAAGTGACTCAAAACGGTTTCCCCGAAGAGGTCGCCTGTAAGATAGATCCAAGACTCATCGGTAGGAATAATATGTTTCATGACATCCTTTAGTCGAAGAACATTGTTTCGCACACTTTGATGTAACGCTGTTTTTCGAAAAAATTTAGTAGTTTTGGAACCAATCGTGCTTTCACTTTTCTTAAGCCTAAATGATCGTTCAAAATGTTTTTCAGTGATTCTTTCGATATTCCAACGATGCCGGTAACATCTCTCACTCTTAGTTGTCAATTCTAAGCACCATTTTCTTTATTTTATTGACGTTTCGATTATCAGACTATTTTTATCTAATTTGTTGCAATCAAAATCACTTGCTAGCGACAAAAAATTATCCAACATTCTGAACGTTTCGGCACTAGAATTTTTTTCCGCACACAAAATTTAATCGAATTTCATTGTTGAATAATTTCATTCATCTTAAAAATCGCCGAATTTACTTTATGTAGTTCAGAAAGATAAGCGTGTACTAAATACTACTGA
This sequence comes from Bactrocera dorsalis, assembly GCF_023373825.1. Classification (NCBI taxonomy): domain Eukaryota; kingdom Metazoa; phylum Arthropoda; class Insecta; order Diptera; family Tephritidae; genus Bactrocera; species Bactrocera dorsalis. Next base: position 23,626,496 of record NC_064303.1, on the reverse strand, counting down.
TTATTTTGATGTAATATTTAGCCCAGATATCACTAACAGTCGTACCAACCTAGAAAAAAACTTCGATAAATTAGCTTCGCGTGAAATTAAAATAAAAAAGTCTTACTATTTTTTGCCGACAGTCCACATTGATCATAAAATAAACCAGGTCGATTTGTTAGATTTTTTTTGGTTTAATCGACCAGGCGTTCCATAAATCTTTACTCCTAGAGCTGGGGCGGTCCACAAATGGATTACATGGTCGGGTGTTAGAAACATTCGAATCTTTATAGAGATAGCCGGCTTTGAAATCACTAAATATCTTAGGGTTTCATCAAAGATCGTGAAACATCGCCTTGATCTATTGCTGGTTCTAAAAACCTATTTCATGACAATCCTGAGAACACCATACAATGACAGGAAATAGCAGAAGAAGATAAAGTAGCTTATATGCGAATACACGGCTGGGTATAGTAGAAGACTTGCAACTATTGAACGAGGGTTTCTTGACGATGTTCCGGATCAACTTTTTGTATTGATTTATAGTAGTTCTTCTGGAGCTCAGGGTAGTTCAGAGAGGATATAAGATAGTGAGGTTATTTTCGTCTCGGTGGCTTCACAATGAGCCTCCTGGAGGCTCGTCCATATTCCACTCTTTCTGCCTGGATGTGAGATGGCCTGACGGCACTATTTGTAGACATTTTTTTTTTTTAATTCTCGAATGGTACATGATTTATATACCGTAAATTGAAGGCATCGGAACTCCGTCCAAAAACCTTTGCTGGGTGTGAATAACCACATTTAATAAGTTTCATCAAGGCAGCTCAATTTTATTCAAGCTGCAGCGCAAATGAATTCACTAATGGATATTAATATGGTATTTAAGGTAGTGCGATTCCAATGCTCTCATTTTCCTTGCTTTACCTATGATCTTTTACCAAAAGTTCAAACTTGGAACACGAATGCGTTAGTTCTAGTTCAACTTTGACGACATCCTTCTCCAAAGTACAAATCAAAGTTGACAAAATGTTATCAAAACTAGACAAAAGCACAAAAGTATGGATAACAAAACAAACCTTAATTTTTTATACTTGATATATATGTATGTAGAATTCGTCCTCATCATTTTAGTTGCTTCTTGATGAATCTTTTTCATGTCGAAATCTGGAAAGTAAAACCAAAAATGTATTTCCCTATCGGGCATGTTTAAGTTTCATGCCGAATGTCGACTTCAATTGCCGCTTTTGCACGTTAATTTTCGACTTGCGCGCTTTTATTTCCACAGCGCGATTATCCCGACTTTTATTTATTGATTTTATGAGCATTTCTTTTATACGCTTCGATTTGTAAGACTGCCAGCCAATAAGGTCTTCAACGGCTGTCGATACCTTAGTGGAGATTTCAGCTCTTTTCCTATTATTTTACGATCGAGTAGGCGTGTAGCATTTGTGGTTAAATTATTGATTGAGTTTACGACTTTTCTTATTTCACGCCATTCACTAATTCAAATCTGAACACGATTTTTGCCAACGCGCACATGCAATGACTAAATTATTGTACCTGCCTGTTTGGGTTAGTTGAGACGGCACGAAGATTGCTGAAAATGATGGAGAAATGTCTTCATTGACACAAATAAATTGTTTGAAAAGTGGGTGGTTCGTTTTGTAAGAATCGGAGTTTTAAAATAATGGAATTCGCAAAGCTTATGACTCTATTAGGTGTAGAGACTTTTCTTTATTTTTTCGATTTATTTGCTCTAGTATTTGTAGTTGGTTAAAATTTTTCTTTACTTCTATGATAATTTTCTCCGAAGAAGACATTTTTCACGCAGATTAACTTTTTATTGTACTGCTCAAATTTTGGTACTACTATATTCTGGAACGACCTGACATATAGTATCTATCATCCTATGATAGATGCTTTTGGATTTACCTAAATTTATGGCATCGTGACACTTCGCACTTGGCGGAAGTGGTAACAGAAGCTCAAACCGGTTTTGAGGTTCTAGCAAATTCGGAGCGGTTTTCTGTTGGCAGGGCTAGATGTATGAAGGCAACTGGACATAAGTCGTATAGTGGTAAAGCGAAATTAATTAATCATGACACAATATTCACAATGCAATCCAAAATAAAAATTTATAAATTTATAAAAACTTTTCTAAAATATGATGCCTTCGATATTCCTGACCACGACCATGACCACACTAATGGAAATATCACTAAATCAACTATACAAATCACTCGCTCGCAAATTTATGCAGCAATAAAATTGCGCTTGTCCTCATAAAAAGCTAACAGCGTCAATAACAGCAAACCACTCGAAAATATCAAAGTCTGGTTCACGCACACACACATACACACAAGCCCTAACAGCTTGATCCCAACCAGTAAGCACCTACTACTGCATAGATACACAAATTCATGCACCTTCAGCTGGAGGCTGTTAACCGAATTGCGTCTGATTTGGCCCCTAATTTGCATGTAAACGGCTTTTCAAAGTCACTGTAGCCCACAGCAGTGCAGCATAATTTTAGGCGCGTTGCCCTCTATCATTGCTAGTTGTTGGTTATAAGCCATTTTATTGCTTTTGTTGTTACTTTTGTTACTCGAGCCAGTGCTCCTGCTGTTTCTCTTGCTATTTATGCTACAAATAATGGACCACACAGCTAGAGAGCCATATTTCGATGCGACTTGCTGACTGTTTGGGCCAGTTAGTCTACATATGCACACACACACACACACACGCATATGGCATAATGTGGTAGTAGTATGTGCGTATGTTTTTAGGTGAACGCGTGTAACTGATGTGGCTTGGTGTGTGTTTGCGGCGAGGAATTACGGCCTTTCTGCATGTAATTTAGTGCCACCGAACAAGTGCAAGAATTAAAACTAAATTACATTTTCAGTCGTTCTTGTCGTGATTTATGTGTTAATTAAATTATTTTATGGCCATATTTAAGTCGTTTAACAGTGGGGAGTGCGCACACAGCCGAGTTGCCAGTTCATGTGCACTTGTGTGTGTGTGTTTTGTTGGTAAATGCAGAGTAATAGAGAGTAAGAACGAGGCGTGGATAAAGAAAAATGAGATGTGCCAAAATGCTTAGGCATTCACACACATAGTAAACGAAGCCAAATGGTCAATGAAACGATGCAACTATGTAAACACAAAATAAATTATATGTTTTATAGCCTTGACAGTATTTTGGAAATATATGTGCATATAAAGGCAGAGTTGTATTTGTGCTTTGCTATTACAATTTAAGCAATTTTGGCATAGTGCTACAATAATATTTTAGATATATATAAGTATACTGGTTTGTTATATATGTATTTTTAGGTATTTGCCTGTTCATACTTATACGTTTTTCCTATTAGAAGTAGCCATATATTGACTAATCTATAAACTAAACTTAAAACAAATAACGGTATCAATGTAAAGTATGTCTTCATAATTTCTAAATAGTTCAAATGCTTTCCACTATCGTATATTTTTACATTCAATCTCGATATTCAGATTTAAGATCCGAACTAAATCATTTTAAGAGAAACCCTGGTTAAACCTGGCTAAGCAACTGGTTCATGGTAATTCGACCACGGCCGTTTCCACCTCTGCGCTTCAGCAGCGATGGTCCCCACGACGGTTTCCGCTTTAGAACCTAGGCAGTCTATCGCTGTCGAACTTAGCGATTTATGTTAAAAATAAGACAGGTCCACAGAAAGCAATTGTTGAAGTATTCCTTTCACCAAACCTGGTGTATTATAAGTTTTTGTGGTCGTTGAGCGCGAATTCGAAATCCTTTTTCCCCCATCACAATTTTTTAATTTTTTTCTAAACTTAAAAAACATAGCAGATTTTGAGTGAAGTGAACGTTAAGTTTAATACTCACCAATACTTTATTTCAGATTTTTTAAATTAATATCCAATATACATTTTGTCCAGAGGTCCTTTAATTTGGACGTAGCAGGCTTCAGCTCCCTTTTGGGGAGCTTTAATAAAAGAACTCACTTCTATTGTCTCTCACTATCCTTAGATTAGGTTAAAAAATATGTACACAAAACTTTATATGTCTCTTTTTTATTTCTTATGATCATCTTAGTGTTTTTCTTTTACCATATGTTGCTTTGATGTGTTTCTTTTTAGTGACCAATCTTGTAAGTTGAGTTTTTCACTCTGCTATTCACTTAAGTCACCCAAATTTTCAGGGTAATATTCAACATGTATTTGAACAAAGAGTAGTGTTAGATTTTTTAGATTCATTAGGCATACACATTTTTGAAAAATCTTCACCATTTTATCAACAATACCTGCGTAAGATCCTTAATCTTTTGTATTTCGTAAAAACTTTGTTGACATTTCTCTTAAACTTAGTCAGGCTGCTGTTTCCATCGTAGTTGTTATTTTTGCAAATTCAGCGTCTTTCAAAAGTTCTCTTACCTGTGGGTCATTCAAAATGTTTCTTTTTATTTCGGCTTCAGACAATTTGGAAATTTTTCGAACAGATACCAAAAAGCTTTGCTTTCGGTATTTCTCATCGCTTTATTAAAATGTTTTTCAAGATCCAGATTTATATGGCGTGGTTGAATAATTACTTTACTCTAATATTTACGACGTTTTCTCAAACTGGAGTTAATGTGTTTCTAAGCGGACAAACCTTTTGCAATTAATGCTTGTTGGGGGTCGACTATCTCTTTCACATAAAAAACATGGGTATTTTGTAATCCGCTTTCAACATCTCGACTACGTTAAAAACTTCAGTTCATGAAGCAAGACAATTTTCATCTTTTAATCTTGACGCTAATAGTTCAGAAAAGTTTTGCATTTCAAACCAAGTCATTTAGCTCAGATTGAGGAAAATTATTAGGATTTTTATTACTCTCATCAACAGTAAACAGCAACAAGAACTTTGTTAATAAAAATATTACTTTTACTATTGTGTTCAGGATCAAGTAGGATGGGAAGCGTCATAGAATCGACAGAAGGGTAAATTATGAAACAATTTGTGTTTGATGTGTGCCCAAAAAGGACTAGCTAAACAAAAATAGTAATCATCTTTATGATTATTTGGTTTACGCTAGTTCATTGGATAAGCAAACGTTCATGTTTTATGTATCTTGAGTTGCAAACAACACTTTAAGCATATCTCTTTCGGAGTTCAATTATTGGCTATCTCATTAGTTTCTATACCGAAAAATTTCCTTTAACTAGATTTAAATAAATCTGTAACATTTTTCGAACTCTCTTAACAACATATTCCCTATAAACGAAACAGAAATTATAATTTAAAAAAGTTTAGAAAGTAGAGTTTGCCACAAAAAATCCTCCATTTCTCATAAGGCTAAAAAAAAATCATTACGCGATGGGGTAAAACGGACTTCGGATTCCTGTTCAGAAGCCCCCAAAAGATATAATGCACGGGTTTTTTTTTGTGGACCTGTGTAATTAGTGTATTATTTCGAATGATCTATTGTATTATATATTTTTGCCGGCTATCATTCATATGTCAAACGCGGTTTCTATTAATATAACGGGTGATCTAAGTGGAGCCACATTTTTCAATATCCTGTTTTTTTACAAATTTCGGGTGTGTCATATAATTTTTATTCATATTATTTGGCATTCCATCATGGAAGATACGTTCTCTAAAGACTGAGCTTCGCGCGCTTCGCTCAATCCGGCCTATGATCAATATAATCGGCCTACTGAGCGTATCATTCGCAACACTATCATCCATATTGAGAAACAGTATTCATTATTGGATAATATTCCACCAAATAAACTACGTCCAGTACGCAGTGAAGAATATATAGCGTCCGTAGATAAGAATGTACACGAAGGCTGTAGAGAGACTTGGCACATCAAAAAAGGGCAGCAGTTTGGTATGGTTTGTGGGCCGGTGGAATCATTGGTCTACATTTCTTCAAAAATAATGCCGGTGAGAACGAAACTGTCAATGGCGCGCTATAATAATCGGCTGTTTGATGCCTCAAATTGAAGACCGTGATCTCAGCGACATTTAGTTTCAACAAGATTGCGCCACTTCCCTCACATCGCACCAATCAATGGATTTATTGAGAGAAAACTTCGATGAGTATATAATTTCACGTTTTGGGCTGGTCAATTAGCCACCAAGATCATGTGATATCACACCGCTCAACTTATTTCTGCGGGGATATATAAATTCTAAAGTCTATGCGGACAAACCCGCTTCGATTCAGGCCTTGGAGCAAAGCATCACAATCAGCGGATTGCATTGAATAAAATTGTTGGATTTACCATAGAGCCTTGAAATAACATCATTTGTTTTTGAAAAGCCAACACATTTTTTCAGTATTTCACAAAAATTTCATATCTTTATAGCAATGAAACAAAGTGTATAAGTATTTTTGTATTTCAAGCGGTGTTGCTCCATTGCATATTAGGCAGTATAGTATACACCTTAGTACTGTATTTTGTTGTGCCAGTTGGGAAGTTAAACTTTCTACACGAATTAACACACTTAGCAGTAGGTGATCAGACACAGAGAATTAGTTTAATGATTTATACATGTTTCTTAAGGATTTTAAAATCTAAACCCATTTCAATAAGGTGTATTTTCGTGAAATATGCTCTTAGCCGCACAGAGAAAAAACGAATACAGCAAGACTAAACCTATTTAGAGATATATACAAAGTATATACATATACATACGTATATTAAACATATCCAAAAAATCCGTGCATATGTATAACTACAACTACTTACCACTAATTTTGGCAGATCTTTTCATGGAAGGGTAAAAATATCATAATGCTCAAAATACGATAGCCGAATCAACTCACGCACCCGTCTAAACGACCAACGCAACGGGCGGGCCATAACACCCAAACTAAATAAGCTTACAAGTCCATAAATCCCAACAACATTTCGATGGAAGTTGCCGATAATTTCGAAAGCATCATTTTCACTCTATGAAAGCATGAAGATCTTAATAAAAATAAATTTGTTAATGTCAAAATAACATGAATTAGGCCCGCAAAGTAGGGGAGCGAAAAAAAGCGACAGAAAGAAACAAATTATACTCGCACGAAGGGAAGGGAAAGTAAACGAGCACAGAGCGACGATAGATGCGACGCGATGATACATAAAGTATCACAGTAAACAAAGCAAATACTTTTTAATTTAAACCAATAACATAAATCACAGCGTGGAATAAATTAGGCGACAGTTAAAAATGTCATTAACACACACATGAAATGACGACAGCGGTCGGCAGCAACTAAAATACGCATGAAAAATATATATTTATGTGTATGTGCATACACAGCTATATGTAAATGAATAGGCGCTGACAGCTTCAGTGGAATGAAAAGTGGATTTGGTTCAACTTATACTTTAGTTGGCATACCTTTAGAATAAAAACCACATATTTAAAACACCTAATTAATGTTTCCGAAAAAAAACAGAATATTGTTGTACAAAAACAATAAATGAAAACCAATGACTGCGGCAACGCCACACAACAGAGAGTTGAGGGCAAACCAAGGCGATAAAGGGCGCTCCGAAAGACGCCGCAATAGCGCATGTATGTGAGGCAGCAGAAGATAATACCACAGCTAAAGTCAAAGAGTTAGCAGGGGCTATCGAAAATTAAGAAAAAGTACTTTACGCGTATGCATTTGTCGTTTTTTGTTTGCTGTCAAAACGTCTATCTTGCCGTGCTGCTCTCGCTGGCACTAATATCTCGCGCGTCTTATCAAAACACATGCGAAGGCATTAATTTAAATGTCATGGCATGCTGTCACATCCAATGCGCGGACAGCTTGGCAGCGGCAAGAACTCAGTAAACCCTCATCAGGAGAATGATGGAACCGACTTTTGTTTGAATGCCTTGAAACATGAATGTTTTCCAACGCTCTTATAACATATTTCCACCATAAGGCGACTTAAGGAGGCTTAAGGAGGCTTTTTTTTGTCCGATTTTAAACTTATAAAAGAAAGCGAACTTTCTAGGAATAAATTTGCATTAATAGCTGACTTTGGCGCACAAGCAGGAATTTTCGGTTTCTTTACTTTGCGTATTCAAAGATTTTGTACTATTTTTAGTCTGGATGCCGAACAAGAAGCAACATCAGAGTAATAATTTTATAATTTCAGAAGAAAGGCAATGCGACAAGAACTTGATTCCGATCGTTCAGTTTGTATGGCAGCTATATGCTATAGTTGTATGATATTGGTAATTCCTTCATATAAGCAGCTTCTGTAGATAAAAGAACTCGGGAAAAATTTCAGTTTAATAACTCATAAAGTGAGGGGCTAGTTCACCAGGGACAGACAGATGGACATGGCTTTACAGACACAATTTGTCATGCTAATAAAGTTAATAGAACTACCTTCTTTTACTAAGGCATTGCTAACCTCTCCCCATTCTCTGAGCAGTACGTCGTCACAGCTTTAACAGCAACGACTACAAAGTCAACAAAGACGACGAATGGGCTGTCGGATTGCATGTTGCTGCTGTTGTCTCTGTTGCTATTGCATGGCTTAGCATATTATGCCGCGCCAGGCGACATGCAGCGAGCGCGCCGACGACAACCCACTGGTATGCCACCAACGATACAACAACAGCAACAAAAACAACAGCAAGCCATCAAGAAGTTTAACAGCAACTGGAGTGGAAGAGGCAGTGGCCAAACAACACTATCGCCAACGCCATCCTCATCAGCCAGCACCAAGTGAACAGCGGCGACAAAAATAACAGCAACAACGAAAATGGAAGCTAATGACACTAGCAGGCAATCCAAATGTGTTTTATGGCATGTTTATTTGTTTGAATATGCACACACATACATACGTATATATATATATATGAATATGTGGAGATGCAGGTTTATTTACACAAGCGTGTATGCGACTACTTTATGCCTCACAGCAGCAGCAAAGTGATTTCTCAAAGTGGTGGACCACCGCGGCAACTGTTGATAATTATTAATCGTCGAAAGAATTTCGGCATAAATCTTTCACGCGGTGAAACAACAGCGCAACCGAAACTGCAGCAGACAGAACAGCACTCAACGAGCATGAAAGGCACATAAACTCCAATACATATGCATATATGTTGGTAGATATGTATGGATCTTCTACATACTTACACACGATAATATAAGGTATCCAATATTTAGCGACTCATTCGGTGGCAGTTGCAGCTCATGCGGTGGCATCTTGTTGTTCATGCTGTTGGGGCTGATGTTGATCTTATTGTTATTGTTGTCGTTGTTGTTAATGATGTCATTTGTTTGGCCGTTCGTTCAGTTGCACTCTTTGGTAGAGTTATTGATGTTGTTGTATCCATTTTATATTTTCTGCTGTCGATGCGGTTGAATAAAATTACATTCTGGGCATCACGAACACTGCCACGGTTGTTTAATAATGAAAGGAGGAAATGAGATAATGAGTTGTCAAATGGTGTACCTCTAGCCATATATATGTTTTTATTGAGAGCTTGAGAGATATGTTAAAAATAATGTGTGTAAGGCAGTCCGAGGAACTGTCTGAAACAAAGGCTGCCAAGAAGATTTACTATTTCAGAAACTGTATTCAGATTGATAGAAATATCAAAAAACGTGTTAGAAAATATTATAATATAATACATAATTTGAATAACACTGCCTGGTGTGTTGATAAAAGATTAATAAGTTTTCATAATTTAAAATGAAGTAGAGAAATATATGACTTTATTTTTTCTAAAATGTCTACAAATTGGGTGTTAGAATAGCATTTTGGGTGTTTCAAAAGACCGTGGTATTATGGGTTCTCTTTTGCGTCGTTTTTCGGTGCTGGATACAGTGCCGGATTAGCCATGTAGCAAGAGTAGCATATGCTACGGGCCCCGCGCTTCAACTGACCGTAATTAAAAAAATTGCTATTTAGATTGAGCGTAAAATATCCATGCATACTTTAAACGTGAAGCGCTTAGGCTATGATTCACTTCAACCTTCCACCTGAAAATCTAAAACTCTATTTCGTCACGTTAATTAATAGCCCAATTTGACGCTTTTATGGCTCAACATATTCAAAGTCATGTTAATAAAGGAAAGGGACCTACTTCATATTTATCAAAAACAACTTGTGAGGAATTTATTCATCTAATTGCATCAAGCATACGGGATCAACTTATTTGCGAAATTAAGAGATGCAAATACTTCTCAGTTTCATTGGATTCTACTCCAGATATATCGCATGTAGATCAATTGACTATGATAGTATGTTATGTTCTTGGACATGGTAGGTCATATTGCTGAACAACTCTCTCAAAGTTTACTAGATTTTTTGAGTGAGAGTGGCATTAATATCAAAGATTGTCGTGGGCAAAGCTAAAGATAATGCCAGCAACATGAGTGGGAAATACATCGGCTTACAAGCCCGAATTAAGAAAATAAATAAGTATGCAGAATACATTCCCTGCCTTCCACATTCATTAAATTTGGTTGCTAAGTGCGCTGCAGACTGCTGTACAGAAGCATTACTTTTCTTCGATTTCATTGAAAGCCTCTATACATTTTTTTCCGCTTCTACCTATCGATGGGGTCATCTTACGAACGCACTTAAATATTCTCCTTCAAAAATTCCGATTTTGAAACGGTTATTGGACACTAGGTGGTCAGCCCGAGGAGATGCTACAAAGGCACTTTTATGTGGATTTATCACTATTAAGCAAATATTGGAAAATATTTTCAATAAGGTGGATTAAAGGCGGAGTGCCGTAATAAAGCTTACGGACTACTTTCAACGATGAATAAGTTAGAAACGGGTATAATGACAATTACATGGAACAGAATCCTAGAACGCTTGCCAGCGACTAGTGCTTCGCTGCAGTCGTCTGATCAAGACCTTAATAAAGGGATACGCCCTTTATGAATCATTATATAGCTACGTCCAAGCAATGCGATCCACTTTTTCAGATATTGAGGCAAGAGCCAAAGATCTGACATACTGTGAAGAATACCAGCAACAGACACCACGACTTTATTGAAAATCAAACACCTGGACAACATTTCGAATTTGAGGTGTTTATTGCCATTATTGTTAACTTACTGTCTGCTTTAACTAAACATATGAAAGCATATCATAAAGTTACTACTGTTTTTGAAGTATTTCGACAGCTAAAATCTCTTACAACAACAAAGACATTTCGGAAAAATCCTCTAGTATGGTCAGTGCTTACGAATATGATTTGGAGAACAGCCTAGGCGGCGAATTAGTGCAGTTCGCAGAGCTGCTAAAAACAGATGTGGCTACTGTTATTAACAGCAAGAAACAAGAGCCTCTGGAACTTTTATTAAATAATTCTTTAGAATCGTGTGTCCCAAACTTAGAAATTGCTTTGCGAATTTACTTATTTCTTATGATCACTAACTGCAGTGGCGAACGTTCTTTTTCAACATTAAAACGTATTAAAAATAAATTCAGGAATACAATGGGCAAAGGACGTCTTAATCATCACACTTTGTTGAATATAGAGCATGACTTGCTTAAAGAAGTCGATTTTGAAAGTATTTTCTCTAAATTTGCCCACAACAAATCCAGAAAACTTTAGTTGTAACAATTTTGTTTTATTTAATACCCTTAACTTGGGATCCTTTAGCAAACTAAGGGCCCCTTGATAGAATTTGCTACAAGGCCCCGCGCTAGTTTAATCCGGCACTGGCTGGATATCATCTGACATAACGGCACAGGCGTCGGAGACCCTATAAAGTGTATATATAAATGATCACAATGTTGAGCTGAGTCCATTTAGCCATGTCCGTCTGTTCGTCTGTCTGTATATATAAGAACTAGTCCCTCAGTTTTTAAGATATCGTTTTGAAATTTTGTAAACGTAATTTTCTCTTCAAGAAGCTGCTCATTTGTCGGAACAGCCGATATCGGCCATACAAACTGAACCATCGGAATCAAGTTCTTGTATGGAAAACTTTTGTATTTGACAAGATCTATTCACGAAATTTGGTATGCATTATTTTCTAAAGCAACAGGGTAATCTCCGAAGAAATTGTTCAGATCGGTTAACTATAGCATATATGTAGCTGCCATACAAACTGGACACATAGTTTCTAAAAGAAATACACCTGCGAAGAGTATATAAGCTTCGGTGCAGCCGAAGTTAACGTTTTCCTTGTTTTTATTTCGTTATTGATTGAAAATTTGAAACCTTAATTATAACACCCGAAAATTAAAAGCAAAAATTAATATTTTATTATCTCGAGGCGTCGGTACAATTGAATAGCTTAAGCGCCAAGTGAACGCGGAAGACCAAGCTTCTCATAAAATCTATTTGAATGCTTAAATCTCTGCCACGTTACCAGCAAACATTTATTAATTACAAATGCTAAGTATTTAATTGGTATTAAAATGCCGATTATTTGTTACACAGAATTGCCAATAAATAACTATCATAAATACCAGACCAGGGCATATTTTAACAAAAATTAACATAGAAAATATTTGCAATAAATTTTGCTTTTGTGTATCTGTATAATAAATCAGTGTTATTCCTGTCCTCTATGCGCTTAGGCGCCGTATCGTATAAATTGCAAACATTAATATTTAAAATATATTATCATAATTTATATGCAATAATACTAATAATACAGCCAACTGGCACACATGTATGCGTTCTAATGTGTGTGTGTGGTTAATATTTTGTGAAAATATGAACATCCTGCTTTGAACAGGAAGTAAACAATGTTTGTATATGTGCGTTAGTTATCATGCAAAATTTGTGACTAGTTTGTGTAAAAAATAATCGACGATTTTATTGTGCTAAAATTTATGAAATTGAGTTTAATTTAGTGCTATGACTACTGGCGCAACGGAAAGCACTGTAGGTAATGCGCTGTACTGGTGGTATTTATTGTTGGTATTATCATTTGAACAAATCATTGACTGCCGCAGTGCTTGGCGTGGCATTATTTATTAGTTTTCATGTTAATTTATGTCAAATGCGCTTAGAGAATTCGCGCTTGTTGTATTACGGTTCAGTTTTCCATAAATATATTTTAATGCATTTAATGCAAAAATTACATACAAAAATTGCAGTTATTTCGGTATTTCCCATATTATATACATACATATGTAATTATTACAAAGTTCTATGTGGTAAGTCAATTGTTTTTCGGAATTGTACTTTTTGTTGCCTTATATCGAATGTTGTGTTTTAGCGATAAACTTATAATTTATGAGCTATAAATTACTGTGTGCTCGGCACATGTGATAGAAACAATTTATGTGTTAAAAAGTCGTGGAAATTAAATTATAGCAAAAAAATGATGGCAAAAAGTGTGTAGCACATACATTATAGCCCAATTTTTCCTGAGAAACTGTAAACATATAGTAAATAGAAAAATTGTTTTTTTCAGTCTATATAGAGCAGAGTTAGCGAAAACAATAAAAAACGTTTATTTCGGCTGCACCGACGCAATAATACGCTTCACAGGTGCATTTCTTATGGCATAAAAGGCTATAAAGGATTTTTATTAATTTGGCTTGGCCATTTTGTATGACAGCATCTATATGTTACAGTTGTGCGATCTTAAAATTATATTTGGAGATTGTAGCGTTGCCTTGCACAATAATTAATGCCTAATTTCTAACTAAATGATCAAAGTCAAATTCTTGTTTATATCTTCACAAGAACTTGATTTTGATCATGTAGTTTGTATCGTAGCAACATGCTATAGTAATCCGATCTAAACAATACATTTGTAGATTCTAGCATTGCTTTGGACAATAATCTGTGCCAAATTTCGAGATATATTGCAAAATAAAAAAAGTTTTCCATACAAGCAAGCAAGCTTCCGATCAAGTGCCGCCGAGTGATTCCTGTCCATGACGAACGCCCTTGTTGATGTAAAGTTGAACTCAAAAGAGGCTTAGAAAAGTGGCTGTCCCAGTTCTTCGCAAATAAAGAGGGGGCTTCTACTAGGGAGGTATTCTGAAGTAGCCGCCTAGATGGAAACAGATTAACGAACGAAACGACGCATATTTGAACTAAATCCGATCATTGTAACACTTTTTATAAAGCATTGAATAAAGAGCAAAAAGGCGGAAGGGAGATATTTGACAACCTGATATTAGGGTGTAAACACGTCAACCAATAAAATTCGTCGTTTTCTCTAGTAACCCATTTGCCGTCCTTAAGAGCCTGCTTTAGAAGCTTCAAAAAATATATTTTTTTTTGCTTAAATCTCTTTAAAAATTATTTAATAATATGTCCACAAAGTTATAGACGGGAATTCGATATAGTCGCCGAGAGTCTAGCGGGTGTATTAACGTTTGTGCAAAAATTCAAAAGAAGGTAAGTTATTAACAAATATGAATTTCTTTGAATTTTATGTTTCAGATAGAAATTGCGACCTGGATCCTGCCCACAGCAAATTCACATTCGAGATAAATGGCGGAATGACTTCTCAAAGCCACAATATAAAATATTTCGTATCCGAAAAAAATTCGGATGATATATTTCATTATAAACCCAAGAAATTTCGTTTTAATCAATTATTTCTTTCTCTACCAAAAAAAATCCTCAAAAAATCGATTTTTTGAAGCCTCCAAAGCAGGCCCCCCTCTTAAATGTGCAACAAAACTCAAAATTTTTGTGCATACATCCATACGTCCGAAGTTCGATACTTGAGATTAATGTCACTTTGCCATGTTTATACATATATTTGGTTAATGGACGGACAGAAGAACTTATTGAAATTAATTCGTTTCGCATTCCTGATTATTTCGATCTAATAACCCTATATTATCGTCATTAGTTCGTAAAAATAATCAGTTTCTTTAGAGAAAACATTATTCATTGAAATAATGTGGTTTCCTACGAAACTATCCGAACCCTTCTTCATAGAATGAAAAAGCCTCTGTTGACTGAAAAATTTGTGACAAAGCGACTCGCTTGGGCGCATGGCAATATTAATAGAGATTTTGAAAATGTCATTTTTACTGATGAATGTTCTACATGGGACCGTTCTGTCCTCTCGTGATGATAAAAATCTACAAAAAGGCTTCACTGCTATCTGCCAAACGATGGATCATCAGAAAAAATGAAGATTGGATACTGCTGGAGATCCTAAACACCGCAGCAAGCTCTGTACTCAGTGGAAAACTCAATCCGGCATCGTTACATTGGATTAGCCGTCGCAGTCGCCCGATGCGAACCCTATTGAAAATGTGTGGGCATATATTAAACAGAAGCTTCGTGGAAGACGCGCATATACTTTGATGCAGTTGTCTTACGAAATTCGTTGGATCCGGAGATCCTTGCCACTAGAATACGCCGTCAAATTAGTAGAAAGCATGCCTTGCTGGATATATTATTGACCAAGTTGCATCCACAATGTATATATAAATATGAAAGTTTAATAAAATATTTTTTTTATATATTAACATGACCACGCTCTTACTTGACAGGCTGTAAAAGGCATCCCACGTATGCATTCGTCGAAATCTGTTTAAGAACTGCAGCTAATTGTGCGGTGTATTCAAATTTCTGGTGCCGAAACGTTCAAAATGTTGAAAAAGGGTTTCGCTTATAATTTTTTGTCGGGAGCAAGTGACATTGGTACAAATTAATCAAAGAGTATCGAGAACGCGTACCAAGACTGGAACGGCCGTCAACATTAACTAATGATCAAGACGTCAACAAGATAAACGAATTGGTGCTTGAGAATTAAAGTTTAACAGCCAGAGATCTTACTGGCATCGTTGGAATATTGGAAGGATCAGTGAAAACCATTTTTAAATATTATTCGGGCCTAAGAAAAGTAAAGCACAATTGATTCCAAAATCACTTTTTTGAAACATAGCGGCGCGTTAACGTTTCTGAAACAATGCTTTCCGACTACGAAGATTTTGTGAAACGTATTATTACTGGTGATAAATCTTGGATCTATGCTTGCCACCCAAAAACCGACGATCAGTCAGCCGAATATCGTGGCAAAGGTGAATAGAAGCCGAAAAATCCACGTCAAAGCGTCTTTGAAGAGAACGTCGTAGATTTTGAAGAATGAATTAAGAATTTTAAAATTATGTACAAAGTCTTACCATTTTTGCTCATATTGGAAGAATTGTTTGTGAAATCTTATTACGACGGAAAGGTGTACCATAATTTCGAAACCAAATTTATTGCTGTTATTGTATGGTACGTAATATTTTATGGCCAAGCTTTCTCATAGATGCCCGGTTATTCAACAAATAGTTGGTAATTTATACGAGAACTTGTGTGCAATCAGCGGAGGTAATTGCTGTAATTCTTTGAATTCATAAATCATACTTAGAGCTCCCCTAGATTTCAGCACTGCGTATGAGAGTAGATACATATGTACATTTATATATAAGTATGTGTAGAAATATACAAACAGCGACTATTTGCTCATTTGCAGCTTGTTTGTTGTTTATGTGTAATCACTTTTATGTATTTGCGTAGGCACGCCTGTCAATTTGCCAGTGCGTGTGTGTTTAGACAATAAAACTATTTAACAACAGCGACGATGATGGCGGCTAAACAAATTAAAATACAGACACACGCACATGCGCATACGCACAAACAAATCCTGACAAACGCTTTGATCTTAGCCGACGCATGACTGACGGAAAGTCGGCTGGATGGATGGATGGATCTGCTAAAAAGCTGGCGAATGAGTGACGGAGTGAAGTGTTATGTGTGTGCCTAGTTGCTGCATGAGATAACCTAATTATCACACTATTTCAAGCATCAAATATGTGCATTTGTATGAAAATACAAACAAACAAAACAATACATCTCGACGCGGCCAATGTGAGTAGCCGATGATGAGCTGAGCTGTTTTTACTGCCGACTTCCTTGAATTTTTCGCCATGCGCATATTAACATAGCTATGTGTTGTTGCTGTTGGTTTTCTGCTTACCATTTGTGTTTGTTTTTGCGTTCTTAGTGCTTTGTGGAATGATATAAACTCGTAAAATGTGCAATAAATGCGCTGCAGTTCACGCGCAATCTTCAAAGCATTTCTGATTAGGCCGCGCATGTTAAAGGCACGCCAGCCACACATATTCCGCTTACATGCAATTGTCTGCAGCATTGTTGGTGTTGGTGTTTTAGTTCTTCGGCGTTAATTTGTAAATCCCCGCAGCGGATGTGGCGTCTGCGCCGCACCTTTGCAACGGGCGATTCCGCAGTATTCCGATAAATGCAACGTCAGGTTTACTCCCTGTAATAAAACTATAAATGCATAAATGGAAAACGTTCCAATTTGCTTGTGAAAATGCAGCATTTTGTGTCAGATCAAAGTTACGCGCTATCAAGCCGCCTTTTCGGGAAGGAAAAAAAAAAACAGCTGTACACACCCTTCTTTAACGACAGGTGAGATTTTATGAGCTCTAATTATAACCTTATGTCGGTGTGTAAGAACTGGTTCGTACATCATAAATTTCTAACAATCCAACCAATTGAAGCACTATTAGTATATATATTATCATTTGCGTGCGTATTACTTAAAGTAATCCGGTAGTAGATATTTGCTATATCCTTTTGAGAACTTAATTAACAGAATTCATAATCTGTACTCTGATCTTAATGGCTTCGAGTTTTAGTATACAAAAATGGCGTATGCAATTATCTTGCCAATCCTCCTTAGGTATTTCAAAAATCAATCTCTCAGACGATCGAACTGTTGACAGTACGGACCTGAATTAAGTGTTTGACCGAAGGCGAGAAGTGCTCAATGGTTCCCTGCCTATACCACCGAACTTAGAGCGAAACCTTCCTTAAAATCAATCCTAGCGTAACCATATCGTACTTATACCTCGGGAGTTTCATATTACTAAAGCCTTAAACAATTTTCATAAGCAATTTTTAGAATAGCTTTCAGCTTCTTCAGCGAATTTTATTTTATTTCTTCGATCGACTAAAACAGGTTCCACCAAGCGGCAAATTTAGTTTGGGGAACAAGAAAAAATCATGCGTTGCTAAATCTGGTTAATATGGTGGTCAATTGATTATATTCGTTGCGTTTTTGGCGCTAAATGAGGTCTCAATCGTGGCTCGATGCGATGGTGCATTATCCTCGTGTAAAATCCATAAATTATTCTTTCACAATTTCGGCCATTTTTGGCGGATGTTCTCTCGCACCACAATACGAATATTGAAAAAAAATTAGCATTATCTTGATTTTTGAGCGCCTATGTCGTGTTTTCTGGTTCGGCTCGTTTTTTTTCCGTTCCGATGATTGTTGACTTGTTTACATACCAAACTCATAAACCCATGTCTCATCGGCAGTTATAGTGCTTTCCATGAATGTGAAATCGGAATTCGTAAGATCAATCATGACCAATCATGGAAAAAATTCAGCTTTATAAGAACGGGTCGAGGCAGAACGTGTTTTATACACCAACTGTCCACCAAAATCATTTCCAGTTCGATTTCATCATTTTCGGAGTATTACCTTATTTGAAAAAATTAAGATACTTAGTTTATGCTAAATAAATTAAGGAAGGCTCTAAATATAAATAATGTGGGAAAAGTAAAGAGTTTTTCAATAATACTACTGCTTCTTGAGAAAGTACATTCGCTGCCATTATTTATGGGTCTCGATTTCATTTGCATGGCTACCACGAGCACGCTTGCCGAAGTCCAGACGCTGAACCCAATTTTCAACGATTTTCAAGCATAAATCGGCCGATACTACTCCAATTTCGCGTTTGATATTCGTACGAAGTTCATCAATCGCCGCTGACTTGTTGGCATAGACTATTGACTTGACATAGCCCTACAGGAAATAGTCTAACGAGGTCAAATCGTACGACCGAGTCAGAAAATTGAAACCATTTCGAGAGATAACACGTTCATCAAACTGTTTTTCAGTAAATCTATTGTGACGTTCGCTGTGTAGCTTGTAGAACCACATATTTTCCAAGTCCATACCATCCAATTCGGGTCAAAAATATTAGGTTATCATTTAGCGATATCGATTCCCATTCACAGTAACGTGCCGATCTTGATGATCCGCTGGCCCATAAACTGCACTAAATCGTAATTTTTCGAGATGCCATACTGACTTATGGAGTCATTGTGGCTTGCTGCCTGACCAAAAACAAATGTTTTGCTTATTGACGAAGTCATTCAGTCAGAAAAAAGCCTCATCACTGAAGATGATGAAAATCGAATTATTTTCACGTTGTTCCTCAGCCCAATTTACGATGATATGACGATTCCGGCGGTGAAGCGGCTGCTGTTCTTGTATCAATTTGATCTTGTAAGGATGTAGGCTAAGATCTTTTCGCAAAGTTCGCCACAACCATGTCACAGAGCTGCCCAACGCTTTGGAACGACGTGTGAGAAACTGATTTGGCTCTTCCTTAATTGTTGCGCCAGCGGTAGCAATATTCTCGACACTACGGGCATTTATTTGTCTCTCCGACACGGGAAAATTTTGTACTGTGCCTCTGGATTCAAATTTTTTCACTAGACGCTCAATTTTTGATCTGACAGGACGATTATGACGACCTGTTAAAGTACAGGGTACTAACTCCGAATTTCGATAGCCAATTTTAATAATTTCGACACGTTATTGGATCCTACTACCTTCCCTGATGAAATGGCAAACATTGCTGAAGGTAAACTTCGAAGGAACGGAAAAAATTATTGCGTCGTTTTCTGTCCCTATTGGTCTCCTTTTGAAAAAACACTCTATTACCAAGTAATTTCCAACCTCCAGAAGATATTGAACAATAGGAATAGGAACAATAGGACCTTAGAGTGTTAACATTTTACAACGAAATCATATTAATTGTTTCAAATTTCTGATATGTTCTGTTATATCCTATGTTTTGGTTTCGAAGGAACAGACGCTTTAAGTACGTAAACCGGGAAATTATTGCCGCAAGATTATCAGCGCTATGATCCTATGTATCTTAGAAGAGAAAACTTAGAAATGAAATCTTGATCATCAACACGTTGAGTATCGGAAACTTCGAAGTTTACAGGACTAGAAGGTACTCACTTAATTATTGGCGAATTACGTCTTATCTATAAGTATAATAATTGCGTATGTAACACTATAAATAAAAGAAACATGCATAAGCAACATTTAAATATCACAGAATGTAATAATAAAGGTCTGAAAGCAGATAATGCAAAGACATACTGTGAAATGGCAACACAGTGAAAGCCTCGATTTATCACGCTACCTATGAGCTCTGCGTATCTATTTCTGTCATGAAGGTGAGAGTAAAAGTTTAAACTTTATCTATGTGCAATAAATGCTGGCAATTTGAAAACTTTTCAGCCGCAAAGAGCGTGTAAAGTCCTTAAAACAAGCTGAGCGCTTACCATACACATGCACACATGTGCAAATGTACGAACCCACACACACTACTTTTTCACTCAATTAAGCGATGCCACAATGTGGCACAGCGGTAGATAGACATTGCTTGTATGAAAACACTCACTTTATCCATTAACATGCCACATACAAGCGGCGACGGCTGTATCCGTCAGGTAAGTTATTCCATGCGCGCAAAAGTGTACGTCTGTTCGTTTCGCGTAAATTTCACCAGATATACCCACCTCCTTTTTGTCGTAAATGTCTCTTGCTGATAATTTATGCCACAAACGCGCAGGAAGTTAAGTCATGACACATAGCGCATAGCACATATGCACCAGGCATAGAGGGACAGTTTCGCTGCTTCTCAGCGTAGTATTTGGCTCGCAGCTGCTTTTGCCTCTGTTGGTAATTTGTTAAGTAGAGTTAAAATAATTGCACATATTTATAATTTACACATTTTAGATGGAATTTATCGTTGCTCTGGAACGGTAAAAGTGTTTCTTGTGGATGTTAAAGTATTCCTTACTGAGATTCGTGAAGAGCTCCTCAGATGGTCTACATCAAGTATGCTACGTTGATGTCAGCTAGAATTTAATGCCTATATGTACATATGTATATGCGTGTAATTTTATTAATTGATAAAACAAATATAAAGATATCTGCAATATATGTTAAGGTATAAATTACTTTATAGCCTCAACTGAAACATAAGATTAATTAATGTTAGGTTTACTGCAAAGCCGGAACATATTGATTGAATTTTAGGGACAATAGGTTGGACTTCCGGGATGCTTGAAGTGAATCCAAAATATAGAAATTGTCTTGAATTTCACTCGATATCTAGAGTTTTGCCAGGTATAGCAGCATCCACTCTTTTTTGATAACAGACAATTTTTTGTATTGAAATCATTCAGACAGAGAGACTGAAGCAGGCGATATATAATCCGTGAATATCTATACTTATATCTATGCTTTCATAAAGAAACCGAATTAAGTTTTCCATTAATATCAGAAATCGCATGGAGAGTAAGAGAGTTTAGGAATTTTAAGAACATCTCTACATACTTAATAGGACTAAGCTGGTAATATTCAATGGGATGAGTATTCAAATACTTTTTATTTTTCGACAAAATAACAGGCCAATTGAAGAGTCCCTGGCCTGACGATACTGACTGGCAATACAAGATTTACATATGACTTTTTGAAAGGCGCGTTATAAATTTGACAGCTGTGAATTATGTATGTCATTTAATACAACTTTTGCTATTGTAAAAAAATGGATAAAAACAAATTAAAAATTGGTAAAATATTGCTTTTTGAAGGGCAAAAATACAGTTGATGCAAAAACTTGGCTTGGTGACCAGTTTCCGGACACTGGGCCAGGATAATCAACCACCACGGTTGAGCCGTAATGAAATGAGCACCGGAGATAATGAACTCAGTAGACCCTCAAACGAGGTCAAAACATTAAAAAGTCTCAAAATAACTTCGGAGGACCGTAAATTGAAGTTGTTCGAGATATCAGGCACTCTAAATATATCAAATGACCCTGAACATCATATCATTCACGAATATTTGGGTATGCGAAAACTCTGTGCAAAGTGAGTGCTGCGCGAGCTCAATTTTGACAACAATCAACGATGAGTTAATGATTCGGAGCAGTGTTTGTAAATTTTGAATAAAGCCGGGGATTTGCATCACTGACTGAAACATGGCTCCATCATTTCACTTCTTCCGAGTGGACTGCACACGACGAACACACTCCAAAGCGTGCAAAAAATCAATCGTCGACTGACAAGGTTATGTCGCCTGTATTTTGGGATGCGCATGGAATAACTTGTATTGACTACGTTGAAAAAGGAAGGACTATCTATAGCAACTATTACGTAGTGTTATTGGATCGTTCGAAGGACCAAATCGCCGAAAACGGACGCATTTGAAGAAAAATAAAATGCTGTTTCACCAAGACAACGCACATTGTAACAAATCAGTGAAAACGATGGCAATTATCCATGAATTGGGCTTCGAATTGCTTCAGCATTAAACGAATTCTCCAAAACTGTTCCATAACGACTATTTCCTGTTTCCAGATCTCAAAAGAATGATCGATGGGAAGAAGTTTTCGTCGAATGCAGAGATGATCGCTGAAACCGAGACCTATTTTAAAGCAAAGGACAAATCGCACTACACAAGTAAGGAAGACCTCAGTTCGGTTGTAACCAAACATTTCATACCCTTGCAACTTAGTTTCATATATGAGGTCCAGGACGAGTTTTCACCTGATTTTATTTATTCTAAGACAATATAAAAAGCGTTATATAGTAGTCAGCCGGATGTTCGAAAATCTCTGTATTAGATAAATGGACGCTAAGGGAAATATTGACCGGATCAAACCTTTATGTAACTAATTTTTTCAGCTAATTAAGGAGGAGAAAAAAGATAAATCAAGCGGACCGATATTAGTGGCCATCTGCGAAGAATCGGCAGAGGTTCTATCGAAAGCTGACAACAATATCAGCTTTGAAATCCGCCAAGCCAGGATGAAGATATTTCAACGCGACAAAGCGACTGATGAAGACGACACGTAAGATGTCGACAGTCAGTTGCTAAGGGATGTGGACATCAAAGAATAGGCAACGTCCAAGCACTTACCATTTCATTATTATAACATTTTTTGCAAACGGAACGAAGGTAGGCCAAGATACTTAAAAATGCATTTCCTTTGGCTACCCCAACATACCTGTAGGTTGCTTCTTGTGGTATATGGAAAAAATTAAGTACCAAAGCGAGAGATTGAAACAGGCGGTGTTTTTAAACGAGTTTTTCTTGAAACTGCGTTTTTAAAGTCGGTTGGAAAGATTTCTCGAAAACAACCCAATTGCTTTTAATGAAATTTTACACAGTTCTTTGATTCTTAAAAACTTGTATAAAGGATTTTTTCATTCACAACTATTTACAAAAAAAAATGTCGCGGAATTTTCACTGAAATTTCAATTTTTTGTAAAACGAACGCACCTTGTGTCAGTGATCATCATTGAAATTAATTGCAAGAAAATAAAAATGGTTTTTCGCAAATTGCCTGAAAAACATCTTAATTCATGTAGACTATACAGTAAGATCTAGATAACTTCAATTAATGACCACTTCTTGAAATGTTTTGGCTGCGGACCTGGCACATTTTGCAATTATTTCAATATTTAAAAACGGCCAAAGCACGATCATAAAACAGTCTGTGTTTCATTAACACTCTCAGGCGTTTTCATTACTACCATATTTGTGCCAGATATAAACACTTTATCAACGTCAAAGCTAAAATAGTTGAACGCCAATATTTGGGGTAGCGACCTCAATGTCGGCGACAGCGTCAAATTTAGCGCCAACGCCAGTTACAATTAACACATCATTTATAAAAATCAATTTGGCGTTTCAGATATTTAAATTGCATTTCAACACTGACATTATTTTTTGACTGCAATTGATTTTGGGGTTTGTTGTTGTTGAAGTTTTCTCCTGCTACATGCTGAGTATTGCTTGTGGTTGTTGAGGGGCAATCAACATCGCTAACAGACTGGCACAAAACCGCTTAATATTGGCGGCGAGCCATCGTACACATGTTCGGGTGTACATTTATATGTGTCCATATTCAATTTAAACTTCAAATACTGATATCATTTGGGGTGTGTATCGAATGTGATTAATTACAGCTGCTGCAACTGTGAGAAAGAAAAATAAATAAAATCACAATAGCATTTAATGAATGTTAGCAATCAAAACATTGTGATTTCATCGAATTTATCTCAATTCTCTTCACACTTGCAAATGATGTATGCGTTAAAGTAATGCAAGTGTAATAAAACAACAATCAAATCAAGCCCTTCACCCTGTCAATTAGTACGATTGTGAAAGATTTGGTGGAAGCAAATAAGAAAATAGGGAAGTACTGCCTCCTGACGGAAGCTCGACTATTAGAAATGTGGAATGTATACATAAGAACCTACCATAAAATGTAACAGCATGAAGGAGGGGTACAAAGGAGAACGTTGTAGTATGTATCCCAAATAGGATGTGTAACTTTATAGGCGCTGAAGTTCATCTCGTTTTATGGCGATCATCCAACTTTTCGTTAGAAGTATTGTTGTACGTTTGCCTTTTTCTTCAAAATAGTCTTAAGTTTCGTTAACTACATCTAGGGCACCTTACACACACCTAAGCTTTTAGGAGGCCAACTCTATTATGAATTCAATACAAAAAGTTTTATTTGTGCAACCTCCGAGATATCGTCAAGAAACCTTCGTTTGATAGTTGCGATTCTTTTTCTATATAAAACCTCGCATTCGCATTAAATACGTTCTATAGTCTCTTCTATCTCTTGACGATTTCTACAATAGTTATTGTGGTACATTTCCAGTCTGTTTGCCAATTAGACAGTAACCTGTTAGTGTCCTACTACAGTTCTATAGTTATTGTATTGCCTGTTTATAGTAAATTAGGATGTTAGATCCACTAAAATATCTTAGCAATTTTTCACCATATTCGGTGATATTCTAAGAGACTTTAGTAATTTCAAAGCTGGTGGGCTATCTGAAAACTTTTTTAGTTACAACAGCGCCCAAGCCGTTCGTCCTTTTGCCGGTTTGGCGCCAATTGGATATTTAAGTGTGGCCGGGATCTTCTCCAACCGGTTATCCCAACGAAGTGGCGGTCTTCCTCTTTCTCTGCTTTCTCTGGCGGTTACTGCGTCGAATACTCTCAGAGCTCGAGTGTTTTCATCCATTCGGACGACTGTTTGTTTGATGACAGTACACTAATAAAGATGACTGTATCTTCTCTATTCAAATCAGCAGGTCGAATAATTTTCTCCAAGAGTGGATTGAAAAAGTCGCACGACAGGGAGCCGTCTTGTCTGAAACCTCGTTTGGTATCGAACGACTCAGAGAGGTCATTCGCCATTCGGACGTAACTTTAGTTTTACGCGAATATAATTCAGATATAGCAGCATAAAAGCAGTTAATTTTTGTGCTGCCAAAAGCAGCTTTGAAATCGTCGAAAAGGTGGGTTATGTCCATCCTCTTTTAACGGGTCTTTTCCAAGATTTGGCGCATGATGT
The DNA here is from genome assembly GCF_023373825.1 of Bactrocera dorsalis. NCBI lineage: Eukaryota > Metazoa > Arthropoda > Insecta > Diptera > Tephritidae > Bactrocera > Bactrocera dorsalis. The sequence continues at coordinate 23,601,074 of NC_064303.1, read as the reverse complement.
ATATCTAGCGGATGAAGCCATGTGAAGAAGTTCACGCAAGAGAGGCAAGCTGTCTGAGGACCATTCACTAGGGAGTGGCCAGAAGTTATTCTTTCACATATGGCTCAAGCAGCTTACGGCTTCCGATCTTAGACCAAGAATCCTCTGTATCCAAAAACATCCATTTGTAGGCAAGCTAAAGTGAGAAGGTGAAACACCCCAAAACATTTAGAACCCGCCACGTAAAACAAAAAGCTTCAATGAAAAGGAAAAAACAACTTCGGATGGGTTAACTGGATTAACTGTATAAATAAGTTTGTTGTAGTGTGCACTCTTTTTTTTTCAGAACAAAAATGCTGGCTTTAATTGTTGTGATCTCTGCTTGGAAGACGCTACAGTGGTCTGTAAGCCGAAAGGGGATTCTGGTAATTAATTTAGCAAAAGAAAGTCGCTTGAGAACAGTTCCGGAGAAGACAGTGAATGCAGAAGCTGTGCGGAATCCATTTCATGTAATTTGTATTCCGTTGCATTGTCTTTCTAAAACACTCGCATTTTTTACTTCGAATGAATCGGTTTTCTACGTAAAATGCTCCATTGAAGTATTGTAATAGACACTGTGGTTGGTTTTCCAATTTTAAGATAGCGGATGAAAACTATTAAACTATTCTCTTCCCAAAACATAAGTCTAACCCTAACCGACTTAACTTTGTTGTTGTAAAATTGTTGCGTTTTTTTTCTTTTTTGTATTCATTCGTTGCCAACAGTTCACCCAGATGACTGTAAATTGAACGCTGCAGAGAAGTTATGGAGCCATATCTTTTTGGTGCATAGTGATTCCACACGGTAATTACTTTACCAAATCCAACATTAATGACCGAACGGTCTAAAACCTACCCTTGATATATTTAAAGTGCCAGCTATATCCATCATCTCTATTTTGCCTTAATTCAAAATCATTTAGTGACTTAATTTTTCGCCAATCCCCTTCGTCATCGACACAACAATCGAATTCGATTCAGGTTTCGGTTTCAGTGAAATTGGTATACTTTTATATATGAAACATCTTTGGAAATACTTCAATAACTTCGATCATTGCTCAAGCTTTACGTGGAGGATGTAAATAAGTCCAAACATTTTCAAATGCTCATAAATGTTGTTAATTCATGTTCGTGTGAACACTGTTTCTCTACTGCTGATTTATTCCTATATTTGAATGTGTGTTCTTCCAACTACAACGCTTTGATCTCTCTCACTGTGTGATCTCTCCGAACTGCTCTGATTGATCAATTAAATTTATTTGTAAACATGTGGCAAAGTGACGTTTAAACAAATGTTGCTGCCACATTGGCATTGCATTCACTTCACTTCACTCTATGTACATACAAACATATTCATGTATATCTATGTTTGTTTGCCTATTTGATGTGCCAGCAACACAGCGGAAATTGCTGCGCGCAATTTGTTATTATTTTGTTGTTGTTGTGGCTTTAGCTGTTGCGGTCTAAGTTACAACTTGTACAAGTGCTGATACGTCTGAGCACAAACATGTGTACAAGTATGTTGCATGCGTATCACATTGCTTGGCCTTTAAAATTTAATTGATTTCTCTAAAGCGCGTTCGGCAGGCACCAACGGCAAAATCTAACAAGGATGTATGCACATACAATGTATTTATTCATCTGCACGTGAACGAATATAGAGGAAGACGAAGTGTTTTATTAATCATTGGTTGAAAAAGTGCAATAGCTGTGAACTATATATGGTGTGGTGCTTAAGAGATATTTGAGATAAATATATAGAAATACTATATATGTATGTATATATTTAAGCGCATAATTAATTGCTTGTCACAGAAATGTCTGCTAGTGGAGGCACTGCACAATTAATCGTGCGATAATCCTTCAAACTCATAGATGCAATTGACTTTATACCCTCGCTATATGCTGGTTAGAGTATTATAGTTTTGCTCCCCTAACGATTGTTTGAAACAACGTATTTGAGTAAAGATGCATACAGCGTAGAAATATAGATCTGAAGAGGTTTAATGGCTTATACATGGTAACTATTGTCTTTCATTATAAGCAAATTCTCTTTTTCTTCACTTGAGTCCGGCAACTCGAATCGCACTTTTTTCTGCATTCCCTTTCTTAAAATATTATCAAATTCTTGTCACATCATTTAAATCGTTCTTCTTTTGTCATTATTTTTAAAAATATTTTGTTTTTATGTAATGCATTTTTATATACGAATAAAACTGAGCAAGAAAAACTTCGTTCTTATACGAGTAAACCACGAGTTTGGGCACCCGAAGCCTTTGGAACCTGCACTTATGTGACAAAACTGGATAAAGCCCTGTCAGTAAGTCCACCTATTATTGTTTTCAGCGACTAACTTAATGAAAGTTTACATAACTTATAACGGGTGATTTTTTTGAGGTTAGGATTTTCATGCATTAGTATTTGACAGATCACGTGGGATTTCAGACATGGTGTCAAAGAGAAAGATGCTCAGTATGCTTTGACATTTCATCATGAATAGACTTACTAACGAGCAACGCTTGCAAATCATTGAATTTTATTACCAAAATCAGTGTTCGGTTCGAAATGTTCGAAATCGACAAATTTTGTTCAGCGATGAGGCTCATTTCTGGTTGAATGGCTACGTAAATAAGCAAAATTGCCGCATTTGGGGTGAAGAGCAACCAGAAGCCGTTCAAGAACTGCCCATGCATCCCGAAAAATGCACTGTTTGGTGTGGTTTGTACGCTGGTGGAGTCATTGGACCGTATTTTTTCAAAGATGCTGTTGGACGCAACGTTACGGTGAATGGCGATCGCTATCGTTCGATGCTAACAAACTTTTTGTTGCCAAAAATGGAAGAACTGAACTTGGTTGACATGTGGTTTCAACAAGATGGCGCTACATGCTACACAGCTCGCGATTCTATGGCCATTTTGAGGGAAAACTTCGGACAACAATTCATCTCAAGAAATGGACCCGTAAGTTGGCCACCAAGATCATGCGATTTAACGCCTTTAGACTATTTTTTGTGGGGCTACGTCAAGTCTAAAGTCTACAGAAATAAGCCAGCAACTATTCCAGCTTTGGAAGACAACATTTCCGAAGAAATTCGGGCTATTCCGGCCGAAATGCTCGAAAAAGTTGCCCAAAGTTGGACTTTCCGAATGGACCACCTAAGACGCAGCCGCGGTCAACATTTAAATGAAATTATCTTCAAAAAGTAAATGTCATGAACCAATCTAACGTTTCAAATAAAGAACCAATGAGATTTTGCAAATTTTATGCGTTTTTTTTTAAAAAAAAGTTATCAAGCTCTTAAAAAATCACCCTTTATAATACAAGTTCTTGTATGAAATTTTTTGTATTTGTGAAGGGTATATTTGCTTCGATTCCACAGAAGTTAACTTTTTTTCTTGTTTTATTTGCTTTAAATCGGAGATCGCTATAAATATTTTTAAGCTTCTCAAAAGTAATCAAGAAGTTTAGTTTTGAATTTGTCGAAGTTCGTGTCGGTTAGTTTTGACTCCAAAAAGCTCATATTATAACCGATATTTGCTAAATACTAAGGAAGTAATTGTTTAAGGGCGTATTTTTTCACCTAATTGTGAATAATGAGCAATTTAAGGAAGCGTATTAAATTCTTTATGTAAATATGTATATGTACTCGATATACCTTATACATGCATATACCATATGGGTGTGTGTGGAGTTTAGTAAATAGGTATAAAATACCAAAAGATAAGTGGTGAATAAACACAAAAACACAACGCAAATATAAATGTGAACGAAACGCGCGCCTTGATTAAAATATCACTTTTCCATATTTATTTTGACACAAAACTGACGGGACCCATTATGCACACTGCCGCTTTTCATTGTTACTTTATTACGGGCGATGATTATTATAAGCATGATTGAATGAGTGCTTTCGCGCGTACATCGGCTTCGCAAAGCAGAGGGGGTGTAGCACAATACGGCTTTGTAACACCTAAAATATGTATGCGCACACTTGTGCTTGTTATGTACATACATACATACATACATACGTATGTTTATATAGACGCATATAAATACACCGTCACCCCGATCAAGCCACTTCAACACAACCACCGACACGATGTGTTGATGAGGAGGACTGTAAAAACCACTTGAAAACTACTCTTTAAAGTACTTCAAGTGCTGCCAACGGATGTCTAAACGATGGACAGACAGGCAAGCAATCGGACCTACGGACAGCCGCCATGACGTTGAACTGGGCACGCAAAGGCCAAATGTAAACAGGGGCTAGGGAAAGCGAAAAACGAACGAAATAAAATACATTATTTTTGTGTGTTATTTGTTTTGCTCGTCTTTGCGTGCTCTTTACACTGTCTATGCGGCGGCCCATTCAACGCTTGTGACTCTGACACGCACTGACAGTTGATACTGACACATAAACTGACAGTTTCAAATTGAGGCTGTTACTTTGATGGCGTGTCATGTCACTTTTTAGAGTGGAAACATATGAAATGTGCAGATAAAATAAATGTGGCAAAAGCAAGAGCGGCGTTGAAGCGCTAAAGTGCCTGTATATCTACGCAACGTAACAACACATAAACCGCACTTCGGCTTCTTTTTTCAATAGCATGCAATATGGTTGGCAGACAGCACGTTTATGTAGTGGTTAAAGAGCCGCACAATGTGAGTCACTGTTTTGAAAATGGTACGCGTGCTTGTTTTTTATACGGTACTTCTCGTGTCTGCTTACCAATGTGTGTATGTATGGTTGGGTTGTTAAGTTTTAAATGTGTTGCGTGCGTGCATTAACATTTGACAAGTTGACGTCTAAATGTCAAAAGATACGATCATCGTGTTGCGGTTTCAGTGATCTCTTCAAACAAGCGCGCGAACGAGAGTGAAAGGAAAATTAAGTTTGTAAGCGGCCTAGATTAACTTAATGCTACAGCATCGGGCGTTAAGTCAGTGAAAATTGTTACTTAATTTTAGTGATTTAATTAAATCTAGAGATAGTACGGCTAGAGCGGTAGTGCCATTCGACCAATTATCGTTTATCAAATGGCTAGATATAACGACCAAAATATTTGCTACTCCTTCTAATTATTCAATGTGTTAAGTTATTTGTAAGCAGGTTATTTATTGTACAAATCGATTAAGCTGGTCATAAACAATTTTCTTTGTAAACACTGTGTAACACAATTAAAATAATTTGAAACTAAAACTGCCCTTCACAAATACGAAAGATCCCAAACAAGGACTTTGATCAGTCAATTTTACATACATACACATATGCCAATCTGAACAATTTCCATGCCAAATTTGGCGAAGATATTTCTACTTTATATGGTCTCTGACATTTCGTGCTGGGTTTTACAAACTTCGTGGCAAACCACCAATGCTTAATTGGATTTAAATCCAGTGACTGAGCTGGCCAGGCCAGTTTTTCTTTAAGCCTTCTTCAAAAAAGCGAGTAGTCAGGCGAGTTGTGCATTGGGGGTCGTTATCTTATTGGAACATAAACGAACCCAAGTTAACTTTTTCCGCATTTACTTTCAAATTTTCGCTAAGAATGTCAAAAAGTGAAACAACTGTCATTCGTTCATCGATTTTAAATACACTACCTGCACCAAATTTTGAGAAACAGCCCCAAACCATGAGAGAACATCCTCCATGATTCACTGATGATTGAATGCACTGTTGTTTTAAGCGATTAGGAGGTTTACACTACATTCCCTTACGTGTTTTTAACTCCTTAACAAATTACTTTATCTCAAAATGTGGTTGGCACATTTGGATATTGTTTGAAACTCTAGTCCTGTTTTCCTACTCGAAATGGAAAAGATAGTCAATTTTTTTGCGACATAGTTTTTAAAACTAGATGTTCCTAGTTTTCTTTTCATTGTACTAATTGAAGCATCCAAACCAAAACATTCTATCAACTCCCGCGATAAAATTTCAGGGTTTTCAGGAGCTTTTCTTCGTACAAGTCGCTCAGCGTGTATAGAAATTTTCGAATTTGGACCTCCACCGTGTTGAGTTTTGCATGTATTTCTTCTCTTGGAGTATTCAAAAATCTGCCTTCTTGCCTTTCTGATCAAAACGGAATATTTTTCATATATTTTTTGATACGTTTTACCCCTCATCCCATCTTCTACAATTTAGATGCGATTCTTATCAATTTTTTTATATTTTTTACTAGGAACAGAACAAAATAATTTTCACCATAACAGAAATTCCATTAATAAACACAAATATTAAATCTGTAGTAAAATTCAGTTTTACCTTGAAAGAAATGAACCAAAACTAAAATTATACTTTCATTTGACGCGCACTCATAGGCAGTGATTAGCCTCGATGGAGTTTTTTGCGTCTAAATAATAAGTACAAAATGAGTTTTCTGAGAATGAACTAATTCATGGTGGTCGATGCCTTTGATGTCAAAAAAGATAATGAGCATCGTTTTCACTTTGGATTTGCTCATTCTTCCGGTCTTCATCAGCAACCTCTTCCTGGTGCTCCAAAAATCCCTAGTGTCACCGAAAAACACCACTTCTTGCTAAAGCAAAACCTGGGTAAGCCAGCTTGATCA
>NC_064303.1:23262829-23293989 GCF_023373825.1 Bactrocera dorsalis | reverse complement strand
TGTTATTCTTCAAATAGCTAAGAAATAATGTGAACCGAAATTACTGGAATTCTTTTTGTTGAAACTCATTCCAAACAATTGATGGATGTGTGGCGGACAGCTAGATCTATGTGGCGTATTGATTAGCATGTTCACTCGCATTTACATTTGCATTTCAATTTTAATTTTCATGCGCATTCACATTTCCAGCAGCATTTAAATCTTGTTCAAAATTTCAAGAATTTCCTGTTATTTTTACCGCTTTTAATTATTTTTGTTGTTGTTGATCTTTGATTCGATGACTACAAAGTATGAGATGCCTTCGGATTGGGTAATTTGCCGTTGTATACAATATATCCATTTCATTTTCACACACACAAATGCATGGAGAGCCAATAAATATTGGACGCGTTTAAGAAAACGTTTTCCCGTTGTTGTTTTCATTGCCTGTGGAAAATAGCAAATTTTTTAATTTATGTAAATACATATGTACTTCTTGAAGAATTTCGACGGCAAGCAATTGGTTTGCAAGATTTTCCTTTTACCTTGTGCCGTAAAGATTTTTCGTGAACAACTTATTGCAAGAGAAAGTTGATTTGAATGAAAAGTGGAATATTTTATAAATTTAGATTTATGACAACCTATAATTTTGCTTAATTGAAAAGCGTTTCACTTATGTTTTTTACTAACTTATTTGTTTACAATATATTAGTACGATATTAGGTAAATTAGTTTAAAGTTTAAAAGTTATAATAGAGATAATTGAACTCCAGGGAGAACAGCTATTATATTCCAAATTCGATGAATAAGATTTTGTTTAGAGTATACAAAACTTAATCTCTACAATATAAATCCAACACATGATTTCTTTTTAGTCTTCGGACTGTAGCGTTACGTATTATCTAGTGGGGCTATTGCTAAAACTGTTTTATAACCATGTAGTCTCTCAACATATTTGGTGCTTGTTCTGCGAATATCAGCTTTAACGTATAGAATGTTTAGATATTTATGAATTTGGTGATTAGCCACAAACCGGGGCCCACTAAAAATAAATCTTAGCGTTTTAGACTGATATCTTTGAAGATTTTCATTGTTTGATTGGCTTGCGAAACCTCACAATCGGATAGCATATGTCCATACAGGAAATAGCCTTGTAATGAACTTTGTTCTCCAAACTAAGCTTTGATTCTCTCACAAGCAGCCAATCTCTTCTTTTGTTTAAGTATCATGCTTGTCATGCTTTTATAATGAATTTTTCAAGTTAATCTTCAATTGATATCTTGTCTAAGAAACTTTCCCGAATTACTATGAGCAATTTTGATATTATTTCAAAATATGAGTTGGTAATTGGTGAATGACAATCGTGATGTTTTGCTCCAAGGCCTGAATCGAAGCGCTATTGTCCGCATAGACTTTAGACTTTACAGATCCCCAAAGAAAAAAATCTAACGTTGTCATATCACATGATCCTGGTGGCCAATCGGCCGGCCCAAAACATGAAATCATCGGCGCACAGAAGTGTTCTTTCAATTAATCTATTGATTTCCTTCGTCTTTTTGAAACCAAATGTCGCCGCGATAATGAGCTCCAATTTCAGGTTTAAAATGGTCAGGTGTCATATTTGAAGAAATATGGGCCCATGATTCCACCGGCCCACAAACCACATCAAATCATTGTTTTCTCCTAGATGAAATGACAGCTCTTCAATCTCTTCAGGTTTTTCTTCGATAGAAATGCGACAATGTCGTTTGTTCACAAATACATTTAGCCAGAAATGGGCCTCATTGATGAAGAAAATTTGGTTTGAAAATGTCCGAACTTCTCGGAGCTTTTTATAATAAAGAGGTAAGTCTTTTCATGATGAAATTCCAAACAATACTGAACATATTTAACATGACAGCTTGACACGACTCATGCGCGATCTGTCAAAAAGAGACTATAAAAAAAATGTCTACTTGGATCACCCGTTATATCAATAAATACTGCCACAGAATTCAATTTTTCTTTGAATCCACTAATAATTATAACGACTACATGCTGGCATTGCGCTGGAGTTCCATAATTTCTCCTAAACCCAAATTCATGTTCCGATTTTATATTGTATTCATTCAATACTGGTAATAAACTTCTCATAAGCATTTAATCGAGCAAGCAAATAGGAGGTAGGACGAGAGAATATTCGTCTTATTTGTCGAACCAAGTAAATGGTTTTATTTACAAGGAGGTATAAGATCCCAGAAAACTCTCTCTTCCTAAACTCACGTATTCTACATGTTGATAAAGTGAAATACTTGGTAATTTGTCTTGGTAGAAAGCTTTCATACAGGTCAGATATTAGGGAGAGACTAAAGAAGGTATCGGTTTTTGTAAACTGCTATGGAAGACCTATTCGGAAAAGGTCTCTTACCAAAGTTGGTGTTTTGGCTCTACGAAACCGTAGTAAAGCTAATAATATTATATGCTATATTCGTCTGATGGAGGGCAATCGAAAAAGCTACATTCGGTAAGAAGCTTGAATGTATCCATAAAAGCATCTCCGGCGCGCTGCGGACTACATTAACAATAACACTTCTTAGCCTCTCTCATAGCACTATTGGACATTGCTCGTTGTTGCACTGCTGCTAAGGGCTCAGAGCAGCTGGTTATGTGAAAGGATCCGAATAAGGACACCCAGTTATTTTCTCTTTCTTCAACTGCATTCCGGAAAAAGTGGATAACTGCGTCGTAGAGACTGCTTATGTTGGCTTTTTCTCTGCGCAAAATAACGATGAGAGACATGTGGATGCTGAATAAAAGGCGCAGTGAAGATTTTCACTTTTATATACAAATGTACGAAGGGAATTCGTCGTAAACAACAAATCCGATGACCCAGCCAGAGACATCTTTGCCCCCCACTCGCATCGAAATGAACCGGATTCTAGCACTGGACTCTTGGACCTCAAGTGCGTTTAGCAGGCGATAGTCAATGATCCATTTCTGTGTGTCTGCAAGATCCACTATTATCTAGAGTAGAACTCAGCAGATCAGGAATTCAAGTCGTATTGATGAGTGTGAGGTGGAAATATCCGAGCATTTTCTGCTTCATTATCCAGCCATTGCAGGAGTTTTGTCTTCGATGAACCAGGAGGCATAGCCCAAACTCACATTAGCCGTCTCAACAAAGCGCTTTGCCGATTAACGGGGTCTTTGCATCTATTATATATTATATTATATAGGAGGCTTAAGATCCCTGCTAAGATCGACCTTTTAACCTAAAGATATAACTGAAGAAAGATAGCAGAATTCTAAAGTCTAGTATTTCGTGATAGTGATCATTAAACTACTTCTTTATGCATATTTCAAAGTTTAGGCGAGCATTTGTAGTCATCTCTTCCGAACAGCTTCGCGTATTTTCGTTCTAAGGATTGGATACTAAAGAGATTTATGTCAACTGTTTACTAACCGTTTATAATATTATTGATTAGAAAGACAATCTTTGGATAGACAAAATCTATTTTGTAAGGATTATATATTCGGTTTTTGTGGTTTTCAATTCTAGAGTAATTCTCGTATTCCACGTACTATAATTATTAGAATATTCAATAGGTTGTTCTGTACATGTTTATCTTCTACTACAAAAATAAATCTGTAGATCTATAAAAAGTCCATATTTTATTAACAATAATACGCACATGAAAAGCAAGCCGAACCCTTTTACGCTTTGGTGCTTTTTAATGAAATTTCCTTGACTAAAATTAGAGTCATTTTTAATACATTAGTTAAGCGACAATTGGTACTCTCACTACAATTTTCAGCTGGTGTTAAACACAATAACATTACACTGTACCAATGGAAGCGAGGTTTCTCCTTTGTCGTGCTTCCCCTTTCTCTGCGTCATTGTGTAGAAACTAAAGAAGCTGTTAAGTCAAGGCCAAAAAGGCAATCTTCACTTTTTGTTCCCAAACGGATACAGAACACACTCACCAATTTTACAAACAATGAAGCGGACTTAAGATGTTAATAAAATTGTCATGAAATGGTGCTAAAACAGCAGGAGATCTGAAAAGCCAGTCAGTACATGACACTAAAATAGCAATCCAACTGGGAATATGTAAGTAAGGCGAGACCAGTGCTCACTGGTGAGTGCCCACAAGGAGCTATGTTGTAATTGTAGCGACGGACGACCAACAGAATCACAGGAAAGCCATAAATTTTCCGACACAGCCGCCTGTCGCAGTAATAAGGTCCAATAAAAATTTATTACCTTTTGACCACCATGAAATCATCATTAGGCATTTTACAACAAAACGCACCCAAGAAACAATAAGCATATAGAAGGAAAGCAAAAGCAAAGACACACATAGCAATAACTGAAATTTGAAATGTGCAAAGGAAAAAGGCCAAAAGCCAAACAGCGGTACAATTTGAGACATATGAAAAGGATATAGCTTATGGCAGGCGGACATGTACAATGACGTCCTGTCCACATGCGGATACATACAGAAGGTCTACAAATGACTAAACAACAAATGCTAGAGAAAAGCGATAAAAAAAACAATAAGAAGACAGAGGACAAACAAAAAATACAAAAACACATTGGAATATTGTCGTGAAAAATGACACAGTGTCAATGGGATACAGTGGTGAGGAGACAGACTGCGTCTGAGGGTGAAGCTGCACACACGCACACTTAAAGAAGCTATAAAAAATGCACAGTAATCTTCGATTAAACTTGTTGTACCCATACAAATGATAACAAAGAAATGTCGAATAACGCTCGTGCAAGTGTATATGTATGTGTGTGCATAGGCGACGCGGGTGAAAGTAGACTATGAAGGTGAAGACGTTGGAATACCAGCAGCTTGTAACAGGACGACCACGAAGGATACGCCACTAGCTGCTGCAATCGAATGACATGTCACCCCGCTGTCAACCTTTTGGCACACAAACTACTTTTACGTTCTAACAAAGTCGTTTGTCACTTTTTAACAGATTTGTTATCCTGCCGAGTTAACAACGGTGTTGGTCGCCGCCCATTCGCTAGGGAGAGTGTGACGCGACAAGAAATAAGAGAAGAATTAAGAAAAAATGCACGAAGTAAGGTATAAATATTATCAAGTGACACATTAGGGGACGAATTAGTGCAATGGGACTGTGATATTTTTAAGACAATATGAAATATATCTACATATAAGTGGATAAAATATGAACTCAAAAATTTTAATTTTCTTTTTGAAATTAATTTCAGAATTATAGCAAAAGGTTTGTTTTAAAAACGTGCCAGTAATCGCCGCCGCGAATATATTCCAACCGAGAGACCCAATTATCGACCATCTTAGGAATAGTATCTTCCGAGCCGTCAATCGTTTTTGGCTTCTTTGCGTAGTTAAGCGAATTCTCAAATTCAAATTAGTCCAGCGATGTTAAATCGCATGTACTCGGAGGGCATGCCAAAACTCTAAGACGCGTGTTAAAGCTCTTACCAAAAGTTTACTTCAATAAATACATTTTTTCGTTGTATGTGGCGACGTCTTCTTGGTATCAAAAGTCGTTTATGTCAACATTCTCCAATTCGGTTGGCCCGCAAACTATGATCCGACAATACTATAAACAAAGAAACGTTTCGTGAGAATAATGGTGTTTCGGGGGGATGGTACCGATCACTTCGAATTACAGAGGAATGGTTTCGACGATTCAGAGCGAGAGAAACCTACACCATGGATAAACCATCTCCAGAAGACGACGAATACCGACAAATCATGGAAAACATCGATTTAGACCGCATGATTGTGGCAAAAACCTACTGGTCCGAATCAAAGCCTGCGATATATTGCTGAAACGGAACGAACTCGACTCATTTTTGAAGCGCATGGTGACTGGGGACGAAAAATGGATCACATACGACAATATCAAGCGAAAACGGTCGTGGTCGAAGGCCGGTGAATCGTCCCGAACAGTGGCCAAGTCGGGATTGACGGCCAGGAAAGTTTTGCTGTGTGTTTAGTGGAATTGGAAGAGAATCATTCAGTATGAGCTGCTTCCATATAGTCAGACGCTTAACTCTACCATCTACTGCGGACAACTGGACCGTTTGAAGCAGGCGATTGACCAAAAACGTCCAGAATTGGCCAACAGAAAGGATGTAGTGTTCCACCAGGACAACGCCAGACCACACACTTCGTTGATGACTCATCAGAAGCAACGGGAGCTCGGATGGAAGGTTTTATCGCATCCACCATATAGCCCAGACATAGCGCCAAGTGACTACCACCTGTTCCTGTCCAATGCGAACACCATTGTTGGTTGAAAGTTGAACTCAAAAGAGGTTTGTGAAAAGTGGCTGTCCGAGTTCTTCGCAAATAAAGAGAGGGGCTTTTACGAGGGGGGTGTTATAAAGTTGCCGTCTAGATGAAAACAGAGTATCGAACGAAACGTCGCATATTTTAACTAAATCCGATAACCATAACACTTTTTATAAAGCGTTGAATAAAGAACAAAAAGCGGAAGAAGGAAGATATTAGGCAACCTAATATTTAAACGAGCTTTATGAACATTCAATAGAACGAAGTTCCATGGTTAACCATTAATTTATCTAATGCTATTTTTCTTCGCACAAAAATTGTATAAAGATTATATATGCTATATATAATGCAATGTATACACATAAATATGAGTGTATATGTATATGAGCAGAAGCAATCGCTTCAAACACGCACAAAAGCCATAAATGAGCCTAAACGTCAGATTTGTAATAAATGACATATTTTGTGGGCCGCCGATGTAACTCGTTTATTCAGTTCGCTACGACAAGAATGGCGCTCGTTTGTTAAAATTTGCCAATCAATTTAGGTTATTGATTCCAATGAATTGCGCGCACCTTTTCTGCTTTGTCAATAGTACCATTCGTTGTAGCCAAACTAAGTGTGAGCGAATTTCCGACAGGGGCTTGGCCACAAATAAAATATGGCACTGATTTTCGCTTTCCCTTCAAATTAGGACTCGTAAAGTGGTTAGGGTAGTTTCGCTGTTTGATGCCATAACTTTGCTGGGTTGATTGCATGAGTGGGTATATCGTACGTGATAGGGTGGCGGCGGCAGCGATGGTGCTACATTAAATGATTTATGGCAGCTATGAATTGTTGTTTTTATGTGAAAATGTGTTTTTTTCTTTTTGGTTTTTGCGAATGATTTACATTGGGGTTGTGCTGATGTGTTAATAAATTTTATATATCATACGTTTATCACATGACTGTTGTCTGCTATTTAATGTTATCTGAATGACTTACAGACAAGCGATTTATATTGTACAATATTTATTTGCTTTTTACTTACTGATGATGTTGAAATATGAGCAACGGCTTTGCGTGTAATATCTTTAACGTTGATATATAGGCCGTGGTTGGCAGATATTTATGGAAATCTCGGCGCGCAATTAGAGGAATATGCATTAGCTTGGCTGTATAACCTGTGTAATGACATGAGTAACTTATCATTTGTCAGATAGCACATGGCGATCATAATAAATTACAGACATTTAGGATAGCTGAAATAAATATTATAGCAATAAAAATTCAAATACACTTTTCAATAACGTTAAAGTGGAGATATATGTAAATTTGGATATGAAATTATATACAGCATGTACTTCATGTATACCATTTAAGCTTTAATCTCAGCTATACATTCGATTAAGCTTTGCCTCACATTTGTGGCCCAGACTTTGAAGTATTCCGACAAATGGAAGGATATTATTTGTTTAACTTGTAACAGATCCGCTTTAGTTTTTTATAAGAAGCCTTTTCATGACACAAATAAAATCGTATGTTTGCGTTTGGTTGTTCAGTGGGTAATAGTTGAGGTGAAGCCGTTTTGATGTTCGCCGAAATAGTACTTAGACGTTAAGGTTAGATTTTGAGTAATGGTAGCGCGCGTCTCTAGCACACTGCGATGGATGAGTAAGTGAGGGGTTGTGCCTTGATTCCGCAAAGACGGGATATTCAATGAGTGAATTTTGTGTTGATTCTACCTCATCTTCTTCTAGTCAATTTCCACCACTGTCGTTTGAGAATATTTTTAACTTAACCACATGTCCAATCGGTGGCTTCGGACATTGCTTAAAAGTGGCTTCAGTAAGAGTCCCTACAACATCGATAAAAAGTGAACCTTGTTGAGGCCTTAGCTTTCCAGTCGGATACTACAAATAGGGCTTACTAGGCATCCTGCGATTTATCTCGTGCTAATAGGATCCTAAGGCCGTATATGTTATAGCCTAATTCTCTTGAGGCTCAGCTTTCCAGTCGGATACTACAAATAGCGGACCTCTCACCTCTTCACATTCGGATAATATTGAGACAGGTCTCCCCAAATCTCTGCTAGTTCTTAGGCTTATAATGAAGTACCTAGATGCTATGGTTAATGAGACATTTCTTAACTAAGTGAATGATCATTTGTCTTCTCTACCTGAAAAAACTCTCGCAATCTTTCGGTTCATCATCAGCAAAAAATTAAATTTTTATATTATAAAAAAATAATTTTACCATAATACTTCAAATATGAATATACGTCTTCCATTTTTAAAAATATAATAATGTAGGAATAAAAATATTAAAATTTTCTCCCACGACATGTCAAGTACCTAAAGTAACCTCATTTCAATTTCCAGAATAAATAATTGATTGCCACTCATACTTTCTTCCAATAACTTTTACACATTTACCCCAACGGTTTTAGAACCCCCGACATCCATGCATGAAGTCAGCTGGCCGCAGAACGCACTAGTCACGTCATCGGGTATTCCTAGTTTGTCCATAATAACACTTAACAATAACAAATAGCAACTTTTCGACTAATGACAATCGAAGATCGAACAGTTTTTTGCAGTATTTCTGCCACATACCGTTCAACCCTCGTCCCTTTTTGCACACTTCCTTTGTTCCTATCAAATCATTAATCTTATTTACTCTGACTGCAATGCCTGGCAACTTAGCACACACCCAGCAGTCGGTCGCTAGCCGCCTTAAATACTTTGCTACGCGCTCATATGTTACAATTATATACACACGCTTACTAATACATATACATACATATATATAATATTAAGTGTAAGCCGTTGTATCCTTTCAAGCGAAAACACATGCGATTACTTGTATGCGTTTCCTTTTCCAACTGCGCCCAACCAGCCATCCTTCGACGCGGCGCATACCACAGGGAGGCGCCTCGTGCTGTTGCAGCTCCCGCTGTTGTCGCTGTTGTTGGTATTGCCGCCCAGCAATGATTAAGTGCTTTCCTGCCACAAAAAGAAAAGTGTTCAAATCCGTTCAAGGCGAGACTGCCGCACAATCGATATGTAATGTTGGCCTTTCCATGTCAAAGTGTCAATGGTATACAAGCAGTTTGCAAGGGTCTCTAAATGCGTGTGTGTGTGTATGTTCTTTTAACAAATTTATGTTATTCTGTAAGTAGATGGTATATACATGATTTCTGAAGAAGTGTGAGCATGTGGCTGTGTCAGCGGCACAGGATAAAGTGGCGTGCCATCAATGACCCGGCGCGTTTTGTTTAAAATAAACGCCTAACCGACATTTCTTGTCGGTGTCGGAAATCGACGAGTTCCGACAATTCGATTGTTTTTATGTGCGGTAATATTTCTTGTATGTCTATTATTTGAAAAATTACGGCCAAATGACGTGCTACATATAGCATTTCGTTTAACTTCTTTTTCATTTCAAAAGGAACCCCGAAAAAATGCTGGAAATAGAATAATTGATCAGTCTTATGAAATATACATGCAAGTGTAAAAGTGATTTAATCATTCAAATTCGGCAATATTTCATGAAACTAATGTCGTTCACATAGATATCAGGTATTTGACCGAGATAAGTATACGAGGTAGTACATTGCTAGAAAAAGTTAGGTGAATATGAAAAAATACATTGAGTAAGAGAGAGGGAGAGTGAGAGGAAAAGAGAGAGGAAAAGAGAGAGAGAAAATTCCGACTTACATGGTTTGTCCGGAAAGTAATAGAACTGATTTTTAACCACCGGGACTGTACTTCGGAGCGTGTGCGCACTGACTGGATTCGGTACATCGAGTTCCTAGCTAACGAACGAGCGGCTAGTCAGTTGTCTCCGAGAACCTGGAGACTTAGGACAAACATTTTCACGCGACGTGCTTTTGTGAGTGGTGCGAGCTGAAAATGCAGCGTTCGTTAGGGCAAAGGTATGCTATTAAATTCTGTGTGAAGCCCGGTAAATCTGCGACAGAGACGTTTGATATGATGATAGCTTGTTTGGCTTATCCAGATGTTGCTTTAGCAAGAAGTAGTGTGTTTTTAAATCGACTCAGTCCTATTACTTTCCGGACAAACCGTGTAAAGTATCAAAAAACTCCATTTAAATATCCTTCGCATTATTGACATCTATAGAGATTAAGGGAAGACCTGAATTCCATATTAAAAAGTCAAAATCATGAGTACTATCCGTCATTTGTATACGCTGAACAAGATAACCCGATGTTTGTAATACTCTAAAGGTAATTTTCAAGACCTTATAAAGCATATACAGGGTCCGGCACTCGAAGTCCAAACCAATTAAAAAAGCCATAAATTTGGTTTGGAAACTTATTTTTATTTGTTTTAAAGTACAAAATGTGTGAAAGTAATCATAAATTCAGGACCAATTCACTTTTGCTTGATATGACAACCTTTTGTCTTATCTATAGTCTTGAGACGGTCAAAAAACGAATATCGTAAGCTGCCCGAATGTGACTTGCCGGTATTTTGGCCCACTCACGGACAATGGCTTTCTTCATCATCTCGGAATGGCGTATTTTTTACTTCGGACTTTACTCTCCAAAATGGCCTAGAGAGAATAATCCATTGGATTCGCATCTGGTGAATTCGAGAGCCATTGTGTGGTCGTAATGAAGTTCGGAACGTTGTTTTTCAGCCATTCTTGGTTCACTCGCGCTTTGTGAGACGGTGCTGAGTCTTGTTGAAACGTCCATGGTTTGCGACCGAAATGTTTGTTTGCCCACGGCTTCAAAGCAGCCTCCAGAATACTTTCCCGATAATATGTCGCATTTACTTTGACGCCAGGCTCGATGAAAACAATTGGAGAGCGCCCATCTGCGGTGGCGGGTGCTGCCTCCTGGTGGCCAACCGATGACTTAGATTCTCGTATGAACGGTGGGTCAAGTAAACCCTATCGTTTTGAGAGTTTACGAATTGCTCAATTGGAAATTTTTTTTCGTCAGAAAACTCAATGTTCGGAATTTGAGCGCTTTCGGTTTGAAATATCGATCTGAAATTTTGCAC
Source organism: Bactrocera dorsalis (assembly GCF_023373825.1). NCBI lineage: Eukaryota > Metazoa > Arthropoda > Insecta > Diptera > Tephritidae > Bactrocera > Bactrocera dorsalis. Next base: position 23,282,717 of record NC_064303.1, on the reverse strand, counting down.
ATGTCTTTTTCTCCATAAAGAGCTGTTCATTTGTCGGAACCGTTGATATCGGACCATTACAGCAGAGTGATGACATACAAACTGAGCGCTCAGCATAAAGTGCTAAGTGGTAAGGTTTTGCCTTTGACATTAAGACAGATCGAATCATTATAGAATATAGTCGCCAAATTCTTGTATGGCGTATTTTGTATTTGTGATCCAAAGTTAACTTTTATTGGTTTTTGAGTATTAGTTAGACACCAAAGTTCTAAATTTCTTCTTTTAGTTCCGGTCAGTTTACTTCTAGTAAACTTTTTAGAAAATAATACCAAAAATGTGAAAAAAAAATCGGAACCGAGTTTTTATTTGAAAGTCCACAAACCTTCACTCTCAACATTCGGACCCATCCGGTCATTAGTGATTAGATTCTTATATAGACCCTCTCTCCGTATGGACAATTATGCCTAATTTGCAAAAGTACAAAACTGAGGGTTAATTTTTTCTGAGGTTTTCTCAATATAATACGTAGTTTAGTAAAGAAAATTTGAAGGCATTTATTCCAAAAGGTAACCCGAACCCAGTTGGTGTGTTTCAGATTTTATTTATAAGGATTTTCATTGTACAACAGTCATTTTTCAGATCCTATTGCAGCAATTCGTTTTCCAATTAAAACTACAATGTCCTTTCGAAACAGAAATAAGATCAGAAATTTTCTTGTAAAAATTCATTATAATTATCTATACAACATATGTATATGTACGTTGAGGATTAACCGAAAGAAATTAGCGTCACTTGCCGTTTAACTGAAACACTTTGTGTGTGCTAACCAAACAAATCGCCTTAACTGATCTCCCCAATCAATAAAGTTGTCTAAAATCAACCCCGCTGACGGCCATGAAGGGAGCGAGCGAAGAGTAATAAAAGGAAAGCAAAACAAAACACAGAACTGTAGATAACTGATTGCAAACAACACCCAAAAATCATTACGTTCATTAAGGACAATAACTCACTGATGAAAGAAAAATGAAACGAACGGTCTACAGGACATGTGGAAAACAATCTATAAACAATATGCTCGTACCAAAGTTGACAGGCATTTTGGCATTTTACAATGCTCGTAAATTCAGTTTGTGCACAAACAGCAGACCGATTTGGTAGAAAAAAACAAATGAAAAAAGGACTTAAGCACAAAACGATTTATTGGACGAAATTTGCCGTTATGGGCACGCACTGCTGGCCAGAACCCACACACGCATTCTGCGCATGAATGTATGTATGTAGCAGCCAGCGAGGGGCGTCTGCAATGCTGACAGCGTGTCATTGACTGACAATATTTTATCGCATTATTGCACACATTGATATATGCCCGGCCATTAAGGATTTTACTATTTCGTTTCTGGTTAAAATAATTTCAATAAAATTTCTGGGGTTTGCGTGTTTTCAAGGGCCGTTAAAGGCAGTCGAAAAATTTCATAATTTATGTGCCTTTTATGTTTATTGCATGCGGCTGTGATTGAGGAAGTTGCGTGCCGCATTTGCAACAATTTTAATATATTACATTAGTTTACAGGAGATTTAAGTATATCGATGCATAGCAAGACCATGTCTATGAAAAGAGTCATTTAGACAGCTGTCATTTTATCTGTGCAAGATTAATGAGTCAACTAATAATTAAGTGTTTCGAAAGCTGTAACGAAAATTAATGATGGATACAGTGCGTTCTCGGTCTTTCAAAATACAAAAACTTCTAATGAGGTCGGTTCGATAAGAACTTAGCTTAACGTTGAAAAATGAACAAGTAAGATAGATCTAAGTTGTTGTAACTGAACATGTCTGCCATTCTTCTAGGATCAAAGGCGTGAAAATACCTTCAGGTGCAGTTGCTAGTTGTATGGTGTCCAGGGCAAGTTTTCACAAGATTTTAGCCATTTTAGGCACAAAGCTGAAAAGTTACTAGGGATACACCTTTAGTTTTATTAAGATAACTCACATATTTGTCAATATATACGGTGTACTTGTAAAGTCTACCGGAAGTTCGAATATCTTTCTATTCGGTATGTGAGGGCTAATGGAATTAATGATCCGATTCAACCCATTTTTGATAGACAAGTATATTATAATTAGAAAAGAACTCTCAACATTTCTGTATAGAATCTCCCGGATTGACTGATATTTTCGATAAAAAGCTCGCACTTGGAACTTTGATTTGATGATTGTAGTGTAGCTTTCGCACTGGCACAGAAATTTTCCTGATATTATTATACATACATTAAATCTCGCCTAACGCAGGATATCTTTTGCCAACCGGTGCTACTTCGGACTAACTAGACAATTGAGAAGTAAAGTCCTCCCTCGACGAACAAAAACAAAACCTGGCTTCGCTTGGAATCTCAAATTGGCGCCACCTTGCGAAAAGAAGAAACGACTAGCGTCCTGTTGTTAAGGTAGTAGTCTGGTAACTTGGGTTAAAAAAAATCGAAATTTTTTTTTACTTAATTTGAAAGTACAATGTGTTGAGAATATACTGTGAAACTTTCAGACAGAAATTCGAAATATTTCGGGAGTTATAGCGAGTTTAATAGAGTGCCTCGGAGTTCTCTCTCTCGGAGTTGTTGAACTTTAAACGCGTTTTTCTCAAAACATTGTTTTTTTGGTCGGCCTGGTTCCTAACTTTTTTTCTACTCAACCGATTGCTTTCAAATTTTAACAGGTTATTCTACACACTTGTAGTTCTCGTCGGAGCTAACGAATATTTTTTTCACTTCTAACTTTTTATTTTACAACTCTTTACAAGTATTTGCTAAAATAAAAGGACTTTTTTTCAAAGTCCGCCATTTTGTTATTTACCCTTGAAATTTAACTTCAGTAGTTCCGACCAGAATGACATGTCTATAGATTGTGAATAATCAAAAATATTTGATTTCAGATAACAACATATGTAAATGAAAACACTCTAAATATTCAAAATATAATCTTTTTTTTCTATAAAACCCCATCCTCCGAAGGAGTCATGCAAATAGGCATAAGTTACCTGACTACTCCTTAAGCCGGCTTTACCACGTAAGCTGTTTCTACACCAATAAATAAGAAGAAGAACAAATATCGCCTAAGGGATTGGTCGAGTAGATTCCGCGATTTGAATTTTCACCGAAATGATCCAATTTTGTCCAAGCTAAAAAATTTAATGTCTCTGGCGTAATTATTTGTTGATTTATCACCCTTTTAGTAGTTAGTAGTATAAGCGTTTTATGGAGAATGAGCGGAGTTAGGACCCGATTTCATCCGGCGTAGTTAGAATTGCTTAAGGGATTTGTGCTGAGCGGATTCCGGCTTTTCCTGATATATGTACGTACATTAATCCTCTTAGAGTGCGGAGCAACACCCATTTTTCCAAAGGTGTTTCCTGCTGCTGCTATCCTGTGTGCCAAACAGTTTTACTTTTTAATTTAGGGTTTCGTTTTGGATCCTTATAAATTTTTTTTTGTGGGCTTGGCAGTAGTCCGATTACGACTACGAACTGGCTCTCCATTTTTTGCTAATAAACACGTGTTTCAATATTCATCCAATTATATATAACCCTATATATAACTCGATTATTGTTAGATCATAAAGCAACCGTTAGGTGATCAGAACTATTATTCCTGATGTTTCTCACCTTTCAAAATCTTTTTATTTCATTTTTAAATTTCTTTATTAGATAGATTATTAATGAGGTAATGCACCGCGACCTAGGGTATATTGTGCCCTCTCCTATATTACATGACCTCCCCAAGTTCCAGCAGCCTGAATAGTTCCAGGAGTTTGTCGGGAGCTTCTAAGGTTATGTGATCCCTGCCAATGTATATGAATCCCAGGGCCTTAAGCCTTCTTCTGCAGATCGCAGTACAAACCAGAATTAGGTGTGCTGGTGTTTCCTGTTCCAGGTCGCAGAACCAGCAGTTGGCGCAGGAGACTATGCCAATGTTGGACAAGTGCTTCGTGAGCTTGCAGTGCCCTGTGTAGATTGCGACGAGGAGGCGGAATTTTTCACGGGGGTGGTTAATTAGTTATTTGAACCTGAAGAGGTTGTACCCCCCTAGAAGCAGTTTGGCATGGCGCATACCTGTTGCCAATGCTATTCTCTCTCCGTTCTCTCCTCCGTGCGGTGCAGCTCCTTAAGAGTGTGGGATCCCAATTTCTTTATTACAATAAAATTTATGAACAGATGTCAGCGGACTCATATTAACTCCGAGTTTTAAGTTTTGGTGAATCTTCAATTTTTCAATGTTTTTAATATATTAAAGATTCTACGAACAAATTTTTAACATGTGGCAATCTAAAAAAATTATTTAACATGAATGAATTGTATACTGTATATATAAATATATGTACTATATGTATGTAATCTCACACATGCTCGTATGTATAGATTATATGAATGAGTTCTACCCCATTCAGCATTTCCCTTATATTTATTAATACCTTAACTCGAAAAAAATCTCGCTGGCAATTTATTGCTTATTTGCGTGTCAAACTGTGGTATTACTCTACATTTCCCGAATGCGTTGGCAGTGATTACCACTTATAACCCATTGGTGGATTAACTAAATGATTTCGTATGAATTTCACAATAAGCCAACGTTGAAGTGATGTAAATAAATGTACAAAAACAGATGTACAGAAAAATACAAATGAAATAGCTGCAGAAGTACTACATATGTACATATTTCAACTTTTTATTTTAAGCATGAACTGTTTTGTTGGTTCTTTTCTTCCTCTGTTTTCAGCTATGTGGCATAAACAATCATTGTGGCATGACAATATGCTACTTTTAGTACCACAACTAATTTTTGAAGAATTTTGTTGTCCCTAATGACTTAAACACATAATCTTGTCTGGGGAAATGTGGCGTGAATGAGTATCTATGTACTCACATATATTTAAACAAGTATGCTCAGATATACCTCACAGTGAAACAAATCATCATACATGAACCAGCTCAACTAGTTTGAGGACTACTATGCTTCCACTTAAGCAACTGCATCATTTACACGGTGAGAAATTTCTAAAAATTAATTATCATATTTTTGGGAAGTGCTTATTCGTGCTTAAATTTATTTAAAAAGTATCTTGTTGGCACTCTCAGAAAATCCTTACCAAAAACACTCTTCGCTATTAGCAAAAAACTGGAACAAACGTTTTCACAAGTAGTTGTAATATCTTGGTGACTGGTCCGATCTATAAAGAGATACTAAAAAACCTCTCACCCTTAGTCTCGGAACCTCTGACATTATGCTGATGGAATAAAAATCATCTCCTTTTGATCCAAAGCTGGCCGCTTCTGAAAGACTGATTGCTTCAGACTATCCAATTGTTGACTATACAGGTTCAATTTAAGAGGGAAGCAACTCATACTCGTATTTGATGGTTCCATACCAATCCCAACAAACACACGGCGAACCCTTCTTAATAGTTAATCTTAGTTTTCTTACGTCATACCTATAAAACGTGAACACCAACTATTGGAAAAATAACGGATTGTTTTTTCTAGACCTCAAAAACTAGTAAAAATTTATCAACCTAACCAACTGTAGCTTTCCAAGTTACAGTGTGATAAAGTGTGAATCCGAATAATGGCCCCGTTCAAGCGGTATTGTGGGAAACTTCCTCAACTGCGGTAACTATGTAACGAAAACATTAGAAGCAATAAATTTAACCATTAAGATAGTCTGGATGCGGACCGATTTAAGGATTGGATGTGTTACTTTTTGGTTAAATTATATATGTCCGCAGCTATTTGCAACTTTGGAACCTTTGATTCCCTTGACATCCGTTTGTTTTAGAATGAAGTAGTATATAGGGTGATGTTAAATGAAAAAAAAACACTCAAATTTGGTCGAAATAGGTTCCGGGGTTTTTGATATGTAGATAATTTTTTACCGTTTATGATTCAAACAAAATGTCGGCCGAATTGCTACCACGGCTCCGTTTACATATCTCGTTTACGCCAATTTTAGATGACCCAGGGCAGCACTTCAACTGTATTTTCGGATATAGTGCGATGAATGTTATCTTCGAGCTCGAGTGTTGCTGGTGGTTTGGCCTATACTTTAACATACACCCAGAGAAATTAATCTTGGAGCGTTAAATCACATGATCTTACCCACCATTTCTCGAAATTAACTAGTCGCCAAACTTTACATGCAATGTGTCCTTGTTTACACGTGAAACATCAGCACCGTCTTATTGGAATTAGAGATTGTTCGCGTCGATCTTTATCAAATTCTGTTAATCGCTCAACATAGTGTTAATGGCATTTCCAGCCTAATTTCGAAAAAAAATGCTCGATAATTCGCACCAAATAGTAAATTTTTGGGAATGTAATTGCGTTTCCCGAAACATGCGGCGATTTATTCACCCTAATAGCGACAGTTTCGTTTGTTGACGAAGCCATTAGGCCATTGGTAAACGCTGATATCCTTGCTTATTTTCCATATTACACCATTTTTAACTTCATAAGATTCTTTCACTTTACAATAAATAATTCAAACACCTATGGAGATATCGAGTTGGATAAGAGCTCCAACTTTAAGAAGTATTTAGCAGATTCCATCTTAAACTGATCAAGGCCGAGTAATATCTTTCAAGTCTTCAGAAATCGAATATGAGGATTGCGTTCAAATGACTGGCTTTATGGCGAAACGATGTAGCTTGCTGCAAAAAAAACTAGCCAAATCATTGTAATACCCCTGGACCTTGATATAATAATCCATTACATTTAATACAATTATTTGTTGTGTGATGGCTTATGTTACGATGAGAGAGCCGAATATAAGTTATTTTAAGTTTTGGATGCTTACGAATTGCGAAAGTCAATAATATTCGACGACTCATGAAATTACCAATTTCTTGATTACTTAATAATTACGAAGTTTGTAACACAGAGAAGAAAAGGCCGGGGACACTATGAAATATATGTGCAAATGATCAACATTACGAGCTTATTTAATTTAACCATGTCTTTCTGTCTGTATATACACGAAATAGTCCCTCATCATTTTAAATACCGACCTGAAACTTTGCGCCCACCCTCTTCTCCTTCATTTGTCAGGCCCCCAAAACGCCATTAACCTAAAACCAGGGCTTTAATGGAGCCGTGGTCAAAATTGGACGATGGACATGACACCGCCCACGTTTAGGTGGACACACATATCTCGAGACCCGTCCGACCCATTTCAACTAAATTTGGTGTGTGGCATTCCTATGACATTTTTATGTTACTGTGCGAAAATAAGCGAAATCAAACTGAAACTTTCTTTTCGAGTGTATAAATGAAGGAGCAATTTATATAACGGGCTTTTAGAGTCCCTTTTGGCGGCATTATAGCCAAAAATTTTCCAAATCCAACAAAAACTGTTGAAGTCTACGTACGCAATATTGGATCACAGTACCTTTAGTTGTCTTTTTATTGAAAATGTTGGTCGTGATTTTATTATAAACGTGCATATACATACATATGTGCTTAGAATGAATGAAATCGCATTATGTACCGGAAAGTACTTGCCTGGCTTTAATCCCTGCAAGTTCCAAGAGTATGAAATGTTCGGTTTTATCCGAACTTAGCACTTCCTTACTTGTTTTTTTTTTTATGTTTATATTAAATACTCAGTTCCATTTAATTTCTGTAATTCTGCAATATGTAAAAAAAAATAAATATGTTATGTATTTATTCAAGCGCTTAGCAAACAATCTTCCAATTATCCTAAAACAACATTTAAATAATGCATTAAAAACCCACTGAACCGGAAGCCACACCTTTTTAAAAAAACTGGGTGGGTAGGTTTTTCATTATTCAAATGCGCATACAAAATAATGACACTTATTAAATGTACAAAAAATCGGTATGAGAATAAAGAAAAATGTCTCAGCCGCCTTACAAAATGCATGCAGCGCAATGAAGTGTTGAAATCATCGCAAAGGCGCACCGAATACATTTTTAGAATGCCACTCAAATCTTACGAAATCGGCTTAAAGCAATTTTCATTTGAAAAGAGCCAAAAGGTATAAAACGCAAATAAATGAAACAGTTCGCAGACAAATAAAACAAAAAAACGTAAATATCAATATAGAATAGCCGACAAAGGCGCTCAGACTATACAAATATATGAGGGCCTGAACAATTTGACAACCGCTTGTCAACGACATGTCAAAATGTTAAAGGTGAGCACACATGACATGCATTCATACATACTTAGTATACATATATGTGTACATACATACATATTTAAATATTTGTATGTGATATTGTAATGCTCGCTGTGTCATATTTGGCTTAGCTGTAACAGGATTTTGTAGAAGCAGAATAAAAAATATTTGATATCCATCTTCTTTGCTACTTGCAGCATTGATGACACCTTTTACGCACTTTTTGCGCCAACTGACACAGCGCGTTTACACTATCTTTCCAATCACAAAGCGTCCATCTCTTAGCCCTTAAAGCCTTGAAAAGACCCCACAAACGCAGCTACTTATTTGCTTATGTATTCTTTCTTTACTTCTGTTTCTTTTTTCTCTTGCTAAACAAATAAGAACAACTCATGCGTGTTAAGCTGGTTCTACTTATTTGGCCTTCAAACAGTATTTTTTGCTCGCCAAAGTGCCAGCTGACATCCCAAAAAGATTTTAATGCGAAATGAGTTTTGAATTGTTGCTATAAATATGAGAACTGTGATTGTATTACATAGATAACGGCGGCATTTTTTTACGTGAACATTAGTAGGGGTAGGAAGGCCTTAAGATTACATCAAAAGAATAAAGTAAAATATATTAGTAAATGATTGATATTAGACTGTGATAGCGATTTTTCGTTATTTCTGCTTGTTTCAAATACTCGTTTAAACCCATAAAACACCGTACAACACTCGTATGGGTACTGCAGCAAGGCAATTCGTTTTTGAGATATTGGATCGTACTTAAAGAAGTAATTTCTCAGTTTTTCAAACATATGATTTCTATGTTCTTTTTATGTATAAGAGTACCTCGCCACGTATTATTTGAGGTTATGGACACAGTTGAGTTTCTAAAGCTTTTTATATCCTCAAAAGGGTATATTAAGTTTTTCATACGAGAGGAAACGTCAGTGAACCCATAAAGTATATCAATACATACATATATATTAGGTTGTCAAATATCTCCCTTCCGATTTTTTGATCTTTATTCAATGCTTTATAAAAAGTGTTACAGTGATCGGATTTAGTTCAAATATGCGCAGTTTTGTTCGATACTCTGTTTCCATCAAGAAGGCTACTTCATAATACCCCCTCGTAGAAGCCCCCTTCTTATTTGCGAAGAACTCGGACAGCCACTTTTCACAAGCCCCTTTTGAGTTCAACTTTACACCAAATAGGGCGTTCGTCATGGACAGGAACAGGTGGTAATCGCTTGGCGCTATGTCCGAGCTATATGGTGGATGCGATAAAACTTCCCATCCGAGCTCCCGTAGCTTCTGACGAGTCATCAACGAAGTGTGTAGTCTGTTGGCCTATTCCGGACACTTATGGTCGATCGCCTGCTTCAAGCGTTCCAGTTGTTCGCAATAAATGGTAGAATTAAGCGTCTGACCATATGGGAGCAGCTCATAGTAGATGATTTCTTTTCCAATCCCACCAAACACACAGCAAAACTTTTCTGGCCGTCAATCCCGACTTGGCCGCTGTTTGGGACGATTCACCGGCCTCCGACCACGACCGTTTCGCTTGATATTGTCGTATGTGATCCATTTTTCGTCGCCAGTCACCATCCGCATCAAAAATGGGTCGAGTTCGTTCCGTTTCATGAGCATATAGCAGGCGTTGATGCGGTCCAGAAGATTTTTTTGCGTCAAATCAGGCGGCACTCAAACATCAAGCTTTTTTGTGTATTCAGCCTTCTGCAGATGGTTTAAAATGGTTTGGTGACTAACTCCTATCTTCTAGGCGATGTCACGAGATGCCACATGCTGGTTTAACTCGATGTTTTGCATGATTTGATCGGTATTCGCCGTCACAGGTCTTCTGCTGGCTGGGTTTTCCATGGTGTCGTTTTCACCCGCTCTGAATCGTCGAAACCATAGCGCCGCAGTTCGAAGTGATAGGGTACCATCCCCCAAAACACTATTAATCTCATGGAACGTTTGGCAAGATTTCTCGAGATATTCATGAAATTCTATACAGATATTTGAGATGCAATTCTTAAAGACTTGGACGAAAGTTTTTTTTCGATTACAACTTTTCTCACTATTTGAAAAAAATGTCGCGAAATGTTCACTGAAATTTTAAATTTTTTTTTAAATGTCTGCCAAAAGCTAATTTTCAGTTTTTAATTTTTTCATTCGTCCAATTTCTAAGCTAAGATTTTAGCTAATACACGTATTTTTTCACTTTAACTGATCCTGTAAGGACCTTGATCCTGTTATCTGCCAACGAGGACTTATTGTTTTCCAATGGGGCACTGGAAATGACATCGCAATGCCCGAGTTTAAAATATTTTTTTCCAAAAATGTCTGATTTTTTTTGCTAATAGTGTATGTTTGTATTTAATGATGAAAAATTTAAATAAAATATTTCGTTTTTTATATGAGAAAAAGAATTTTGAGAAAAGCTATTTTTTGACCCGAGGAAACTCATGTAACCCCTTAAATGGCAATTGAAGATGAATCAGGCCCGTAGCCAGCTTTTCATTTCGGGGGGGGCTGAAGTAAAAACATATGTATATAAACTGTAAATTTTCTGTTTATTAAAAAAAAACAATATAAATTCATATACATATTACTTAAGTGATTTGGTAGTTGTAACTTAAATAAGTAATATTTTTCTTTTCTTCCTGTTTATCATATTGTTACAAACGTAGTATTAAGTTGTATTTGTATTACTATATGCATCCCTGATTATGAACAATAGCTGTAGGTATATGGAATAGCATTTGTCTTGTTGTAGACATCTGGCGCCGCACTGTCTGCTTGTCTAGTTAAACAATTGCTGAGTCTGGCGCCGCGACTGTCTGCTTGCGTCTGGCGCCGTATAGCCGTATGTTCTGGTAATTTCCAGACGCGATATTCTAGAAGGACACGTCGGCATCAGCGAGAAGTGCGTGGCTATATAAGCCGTGGCAGCGCCAACGTAATCAATCAGTGCTAAGAGTAAACTGCTATAGTGTAGACGAGTTGTGAAATAAAGAGTTGTTGAATTAAATTAAACAGTGTTGATTTTATTTGTCAATCCAGAGATACGAACCTAACAAAGTAAACTAGCAAGAGTAAATTCGTAACAATATCATTAATTACTTCATCTGGATCTATTTTAATATCCCAGTGCACTGCAATAACAGCAAGTGCACTCAGCTGCTCATTGCCCATCACACTGCGTGGTAAAGTTTTTATTCTTTTTAAAGCTTAGTACGCAGCTCTCAAGAAACGTAAAAACTTCATATAAAAAAACGCTTAAGAAACGGTCCAGAAACGTTCCTGCGATAAGCTTACTTGTGCTAGTACGCAGCTCTCAAGAAATCTAGTACTAATTTTTAATACTTTTTTTCAATAAAATGTGAATATGGCAAACCTGGTTTTGCAAAGAAACATCAAATCAACAATTGTTTCTTGAAGGAAATTCGAAGTAATCGTCAAATTCATCCTAAATTAGTTGAAATCATTATTATAAAGTATATTCCATTTTGAAATGTTGTATAAAACCAACCAATCATCAACAACATTCCTTAAATCTCAATGAAAAAATTTGTGTTACCATACACATACATACATACATACATGCATACGCACAAAGTTTGTTTACTTTGTTTATTCTCTCTTGCTCTTTTAATGTGGATCATTCACAATGCGTAACCAGCTGTCAACATTACTTGAGAAATAATGTATTTTTGTTCTTGAGCAATTACTTGAGAGCTGCGTACCAACCTTAAGGTTGAAAAAGTTCTTTCAACGGAAGCGGTCGTCACTGGAAGAGTTGCTAAAATTGTAAGCAGGTAGTGAATATTTTTAAAATACGTTGCATCGCAATGTTGCAGTAATTTCAACACTTCTATGGTTGGATCTATTGTTGATAAGCTGGCACATCACAATCGATACTCTGATTTTAATGCTGTCATTGATATTTGCTCCTCGAAGTAAATAGTTACATTTTTTAATTCTTCGGCATTATCAATTGCAGCAAAACCTGGGAGTAGAATTTGAAATGACGAGGGTAGATCCTCATTCACTAATATACGTTCTGTCATGTTTTGAATCAGAGCATCAACGCATAGAATAAATATTGTAACTCTGAAGTGGCTTTCAGGGGTTGTGCAAGGTGGATTAGCACTAGTAGTTTGACGCGAAGTGTCAAAAAGATCTTTAGACATTTGTGATGCTGTTTGGAAAATATCGTTGAAAAAACCATCCGCTGTTTCTCTTATCTGGTGCAGAGTTCTTATTAATTCTTTGGCTCGGTTCATTGCTGATACAAAATCCATAGATTTTTTTTGGAGTTACACAGACAGTGGCAGCGTTAAGCTGAACAATTGCTCACAGACGAATAGACTAAGAAAAATATCGCTTTTCTCTACCGCTGCTAAGAAGGCTGATGCTTTAGACGAAATGGGCCATGTCTTACTCGAAATTATTTCCAAACTTAGTACAATGAATTTGAAAAGCTCCACAAAGCTTATAATGCTTTCATGCCTTTCTATAAACCTTGTTTCACAAAGGCGAACAAGTCGTCTTTTTTTGCTTTCTGGTGCGTGCTTCTGTATAACGTCCTGGAAAGTTGTGTTTGCATTTGAATGGTTTCTAAATAAATTTTCTATTTCATTGACAATACCAAGGCAGTTCCGTATTGAAGGTAATGACATAGTATTAGAAAGCGCAAGGTTCAATCGGTGACTAGCGCAATGAACACATCGTGCTTTTGGATACAGTTGTCTTATCCTGGTTTGCACTCCACTTAAATGCCCTGACATGTTTGCTGCTCCGTCATATCCCTGTCCAACCAACTTCGGCATATCAAGATGGAGATCTGTACAACGCTTAAGTATGACTTTTGATAAATTTTCAGTCACCGTCTAGTGTAGTTGCGTACGACTGTTATAGGTTTGAGCTGAGTTGTGTATAAGAGTTTCAAAAGATTCAGTCAGTGATAAATCTTTTTTATTTGCGATTTATTTAAAAAATTTCCTTATTTCGGGGGGGGCTTCAGCCCTCTAGCCCCCCCCCTGGCTACGTGCCTGAGATGAATATATTTACGTGTAAATAAAGACTGAAATTGAAATGAGGAAGAAATGAGGGGTTTTAGCGGCTGATATAATGTGTTCCATTCGCTATTCTCTAACGTGAATTTTAATTAATTATTCGCGTTGTGATGAGAATAGTACCCAATGAGGTTAATACTTATATTATTTGTTGGATGAAATAAATTTTAATATTTTTATACCCTGAACAGGGTATATTTAGTTTGTCACGAAGTTTCTAACACCCAGAGGGGAGGGTCGGAGACCCTAGAAAGTATATATGTATATATAAATGATCAGTATGTCGAGCTGAGTCGATTTAGCCATGTCCGTCTGTCTGTATATATACGAACTAGTCCCTCAGTTTTTAAGAGTTTTTAAGATATCGTTTTGAAATTTTGCAAACGTCATTTTTTCTAAAGAAGCGGCATATTTGTCGGAACTGCCGATATCGGATCACTATAATATATAGCTGCCATATAATCTGAACGATCGGAATGAAGTTCTTGTATGGAAAACTTTCACTTTGACTATATGTCTTCGCGAAATTTGGTATAGATTATTTTCTAAAGTAACAATGTAACTCCGAAAGAAATTGTTCAGATCGGTTAACTAGCATATATAGCTGCCATACAAACTGAACGATCGGAATCAAGTTCTTGTATGGAAAACTTTCACATTTGACAAGATATATTCACGAAATTTGGTATAGATTATTTTTAAGGCAACAATGTATTTGAAAATGTTCAGATTGAATTCCTGCACAGATTACTAACAGAAAATGCACCTGTGAAGGGTATTTAGCTGTGGCAACCGAAGTTAACGTTTTTTTTTGTTTTTTAAAACAACATCGTTGTAAGCTTAGGTCCAGATTGTGCGATCGCCTTTTAATATTGTCTTACACTCTGTTGCAAGTTTTATTGGTACCTTTTTTTACTAGAGAACTGTCGAGTTGCATCAAGCGTTTGAACACTCATTTCTCGAATACATATTTCAATGCTTACCGAAGATTTTTTGGTCCATCGACACACGGCCATTTGCAATTAGGCTCTATATTTTTTAAATCTTTAATATTAGATTATTTTTGACTGTTTTAGTAAAATGCTTTAACGACTGTTTTAAGCAACTTAAAGAAAGAATAAAGAATTTATTGTTGTCTAATTGATGGCTTCCTTTAAGACGATTTTAGTATAGAACTTTTCCAGCTATTCGAAATAAAAATCGGGTAATAAAATTAAACACAATCTACGGTGCTGTGATTTAGTGAGCTATAAAGTGAGAGTACAGCAATAAAAAAAATGTTTTATATTCCAAGCAGCAGCATCATAAGGTATTCTATATAGAACATAATTTAAAACGTTTCACACCTTTTATTGGCACTTTCTATATTCTCCCAATTTGTATTATTAAGAGATATAGGTGACTAAAGCGTAAACCCAGACATGACCAAAACCAATGACACAATTGAAAATCATTGAAAATCAGGTCATGCAAGGAGACCCGAAACTAGAAACATAAACAAGCCGCCACAAATAAATAGAAGAAAAACAAAAAAAATACACAAAATAATTTTACTTTAGAGCAGAAAAAAGAAAGGCGTACAAAAAATCGCTATTGATAAAGGTAAGTAAGCATAAAATATGCTACGCAACTAGGCAACCACGAGGGCTGTCAACTATTTATTGACTGCTACGTGTTGCACGCTGATCCCGGTGTCCTTTTTCCTGATTTTCCGGGGATAAGGTAATCGATAACAATGCCGTGTCACCTAAAGTGGGGATCCTTGCTGAGCGGCAAACAATTCTATGTAGTTGTCTATGCACACTGTCACGCGGAGCAGACGCTGCTTGAGCGTAGGGTAATTGAAAGTGTCGCAGTCGTTAAGTTGCGGGCGGAAAAAAATGTTGTCGGGCTTGCAGCTGTTAGCTGGAATTAATTCCTACACATCAGTTACTATTGTAGACATTGTCTGCAGGCATCGGTACGCCGTGACCGGGCTATGAGGTCTCGTTTTACCTTTCTATTTCCTGCTTGCTGGCAGTAGGTGTAAGTGAATTTTTATGTATATATGTGTGTGTTTGTGTTTATGTCTGTATGTGTTGTGTCCAGCTTGTTCAGCGATTGTCTTTGGTCTAACACTTTGTGTGAACAACACAACACATTCACTTTATTGTGTTGTGTGTTGTGTAATTCTGCTTGACACCCTCATTGAATTTATTGCACCCTCAAATTGTTGGTGCATGCCTTTGATCACACCTACTGATTACCCGCATGGCTGCTACCTTTTTTACAACAGCAACGTCACTTTTCTTAAGCTAATTCCAGCGAAACCGTAAAACTGAAGAATCCAAATACAAAACAACTACTTTCGAATAACACACGGGCATAAGTATTCTTTAACAAATTTTATATCTCAACTTTCTTTAGCTTCTTTCTTTTTTTTTGTTTGAAAAACAAAACGACAGCATATTTAATTTGTATTTTACGTGCTCGCGGTTAACAAGTTTTTGTTGTTATGTTTCCCCCAATTGCTCTCAATGAAATTACACATACGAGTTACCATTGTGATTATTTTCTACCATCAACCGGTGATTATTATTCTCGTGTGTATCAACTCTTTCTAAGGACTTTTTTCGTTAGGCCTCCGTACTTCTACGAAATCAACGAATTTGAAGTCGTTCGCGGTTCGCCGTTTTCTGGAATTGGTAGTTTTATTACCCGAACATTGCTTACCATTCTTCACGCTGTACTGTGACCACTCAAATGTTTTGACAGATTTTATGTGCTTCTGGTTAAATTATAAACACAGATAGGGCATCTTTGAAATAGTAAAATTTGTCATATTTATTGCTTCCGATGGTGTGTGGACTGTGGAGATGAAATTCAGTTGAAAAGTAGCAAAAGATTTACATATGTGTACTTCGAAATTGATTTCAATGAAAATTCAAAAACTCAAAATTACATTTAAATTTCTCGTATAAGTGTGTTAGTTTACTTTTTTACCAAGCTGCGTCCAATAAGCAAAGTGAATAACAACTGCGTCGTGTTCTGACTTATGAAATAAATTTTCTGTAACATTTGCCTCAAGTACTACATAACTAAATGATGTTGCTGGCACTTTGAAATGTGCTCTCTTTCAACTGAAAAATCTAAGTACACGAGGGGCAATGTGTTATCCACCTAATCTAACACGCCTAGTTTCTAACTTTTTATTGATTCTCATTGATTTTTTCTTTCAATAATTTGCTCGTTCTTTAATTCACTAACACAGAACACCTAAAAACGGTGAAGCTTTGAAGTTAGTAATACATACATTTTTCACATTTTTTTCCTCTTGAGGAGTGATTTCAATCATTTTCGATGCAATTCAAAGTATCATAAATCTAGCACACCGGACTGACACAAATCAAATATTTCGGTATAAGTGACCTAGCGACGGGTATTTCTTGTTCCCGTATTTCATTGTAAAAAGAAATTCGCTTACAAAACAAAATCGCTTTGGGATATCTATAAAATTCTTTCCTGCGAAAGTACATTCGGTACTATTATGTATGGAACTCGATTCCTTTTGCAAGATCACCACGGGCACGCTTGTAGAAGTCCAGACGCTGAACCCAATTTTCGACGGCATAAACCGGCCGATACTGCTGTAATTTCCATTTTGATATTCGTACTAAGTTCATCAATCGTATCTGGCTTGTTGGCATAGACCATAGACTTGACGTAGCCCCACAGGAAATAGCCTAACGGCACCGCACCGCCATTTCGTTCATCAAACATGTTTTTCAATAAATCGATTGTGACATTCGCTGTGTGGCTTGTGGTGCCGCCCTGTTGAAACCTTATATTGCCCAAGTCCACATCATCCCATTCGGTCAAAAAATATTCAATTAAAATTAAGCGGTAGTGATTCCCATTCACACTAACATGCTGGCACCAAAACGTAATTTTTTCGGAATGCAATGGTGCCTCATTGAGTACGTGTGGGTTTCTGTCTGACAAACAACGCATACATATTTTGCCCATCAACGAAGCCACTCAGCAAGTAATTTTCAGATTTTGCGATGAAAATCCGTATCATTTTTAAGATGTTGCTCAGTCTAATTCACGAATATACAACGATTCGGGTGATCAAAGGGCTTCAGTTCTTGTGTCAATTTGATCTTGTAAGGATGTAGGCCAAGATCTTTTCGCAAAATTCGCCATACAGTGATGTCACACAGATGTCCAACGCTTGAGAACGACGTGTGAGAGACAAATTTGGGTCTTCTGTGGATTTAAATTTTTACACCAGACGCTGCCAGTTGATCTGACAGAACGATTATGAAGACCATAAATTGAACCATAAATTGAACTCTTAAAATTGAGGCCACTGACTCCGAATTTTGGTAGTAAATTTTAATAATTTCGACTCATTGTTGTATCGAATATCTTTCTACGATGAAATGCCGAAAAGAGAAAAAATATGGCGTCTTTTGCTGTCCCTATTGGTCTACTTTTGTAGTGTTCATATTGAAAAACATGTTACCATTGAATCGATAGATTCGATATATTGTTGACATATGAGATATATTGTATAAGCATATAAACAATAATAAACTATATTGTATTCCAAATATATAGTATAATGGCATTTTACTGATATATCGAATTGTATAAAGCGATTTATAACACAGTGTTTCATCTAAAATAGAAAACCATTTGAGCTGAAGTGGAGTTGTTCAAATTTTTGTTGGTCTTCTCCTTCATTTGTAAACAAAATATATTTTTGATTTGCATTTTTCAATCTAAAGCATCAAGAAAAAGCTAAAAGTCTGTCTATACTTAGAAAAATTAAGTATGGAGTAAGACAAGAAAATCGCTTTACTAAAGAACAAAAATGGCGCAGTAATTACAGTTCAGCAAAGTATAATAGAAAGATGAGTTGAGTACTTGAAAAGCCTTGAATATATGAGATTCTGAAGCATCGCAATTGAAAAACCATTCATATCCACTGACATCATTGATCTTTAACATTGAATTGTTGCGCAGATTAAGATGGAATGCGACAATATACAACCCCTATAAAACTAAGACGAGAGAACCATTTCCAAAATTATCAAAATTTCCACTTCTCAAGAGCGAAGATCCAAAATAGATTGCGAAAAGGTTTTTATAAAAATTTCGACCAAAATGGCAAGTAAGGGAAAAGAAATTCCGGTAGGAGTATTTTGCAGTTTTTTAGATCAAAGGGTAAGGTCAATAGTAGACCGATCTTCTCCCTAAAGCAGTAAATGTTTTTAAATAAATAATAATGTGTCTAATACGAAACCACTAAATTATCTTACTAACTAAAAGAGTGTTTAAATTTATCCTTATGTTCAACTATTGTTTCATAATGTAATCCGGTAAAACTACTAAAATATTAACCTTTTTTATTTTCATGGAAGACAGGGTAATCCTGACATACATATCTATATAATAAATTCAGTTAGTTAAGTCTGGCAATATAGCACAGTTTTCAAAACTACAGTCACCCTTTAAATTACGAAAAGTATTTGAATTTCTGTTTCAATTTGAATCTTCTATACTGGAACAGTGCCATCGGCTTCTATAACCTATGCCACACAATGTTTTTTCAGCCTACTGCTAATGTCTCAATTTGTTATTTTTTCAATTACTCTAACGAAAGACCACACACCGTTGAAAAATAAATAAATCGACGAGTTTGACGAGGATAAAAAGGTAAAAAAACAATGTCCCAAATAAATATTATATTAACTTAAAAAAACTGAGAAAATATTTCGAGAAGTACATCACGCATTCATTAGTATATCCACTTGTGTATGAGGCTGAGGGTTAACAGTTCGGAGGAAATAGTTTAATTTATTTTTCTTCCCAATTGAACAGTTCAACAAAAGTGTTCATGGCTTAGCAAATAAGGATCTCGAACAAAATAAACAAGTGAGTAGTAACAGCCGGAAGCAAATGAGCATTTTTTGTTATATATATATGTATGTACGTAAATAGGTATGTGTGAAAACGTAATTATCCTGTCAAAAGGACAAACCCCGAAATGTTGGTTGCACTTCTGTTTATGGTAAGTATTTTAGTTTCACCAAATGTTAACGTATTAACGCGGTTACGTTATACTTTAGTTTTAGCAAATATAGTATCTATATACTTATAATATAAGTTTTGAATTATGTGAGAAAAACTGAAATGAAAGCTTTTCAAAAAATATGGTCACCGAAGGAGCGCAATTTGCCGTCCTATAAAGAGATCGGAGAAAGCTATGGAATATTTTTGAAAACTCAGTTAAAAAGTTGAACAAATGCATCCTTAACTTATTTCAAATCCCTAAATTAATTCAAATTTCATAAGACGAAAAGGTGAATTGATTACAACCAACTATAAACAAAAAATTGTAAGACTTCGGAGCGGTCTTTTGAGTTTGCTGAATAGACAAAAGTCACACGGAGCTAAATCAGACTAACCCGGTGGTTCCAGCACGATATTGATTGACAATTGGGCGAAAGTTCACGACAATTAATGCAGTATACGACGGTGCATTATCGATACGAGTATAATTCCATCCTCCTTTTACGAATAGCTTCGCGCAAACGACGTGTAATACTCAAATAGTATACCTTGTTGAGAGTTTGGCCCGTTGGAAGGAATTCGGAGTGCACCACAC
>NC_064303.1:23242808-23262329 GCF_023373825.1 Bactrocera dorsalis | reverse complement strand
TTGATTTGAACGATTTAAACAAGTATTCGATTGTATTCATATTATAGGAGGACAATCTCTGCAATTTTAAAGAAGTTTAAAAAACCAGAAAATGGGTTAAAATAGTTCTGATTCCCAAAATTAAGTATGGAGTAAGACAAGAGATACGCTTTCATCCACAATCTCCAACCTAATGTTGAGCTGTATCATTGACATATTAAGTGATGCTTAAAGAACTGGAAACTTATTACACAGAACTGGGCAAATATTCGTATACACGGACGGCATCGCAATTGTCAGCAAAAACCAAAATATCCACTGTTATCGAGCCTTTTTTACGTTTTATCAGAGCGCAGCGATTAAGATGAATTGGCCTTGTATACATACATACAACGGGAATAGACACTAAGAGGGCATTAATGAAGCTTTCAACACTAAGACTAAGAGGAAGATCAAAGTAGATTGTCGGAAAAGGTTTTTATAAAAATTTCGACCAAAATGGCAAGTAAGGGAAAGGCCATTTACTACAAGACTTTTTCGCCTAGATTTTTTTAGAGCAAAGCGGTAAGGCTCATCTACGATTTAGTTCCGATACTCTCATTAAGAAATCATATACTATGTAATATGTGTGTAATACGAAACCACTAAATTTTCATACCAACTAAAAAGATGTTTAAATTTATCCTCATGTTCAACTATGGTTTCATAATGTAATCCGGTTTTGAAAACTACGAAATATATACATATAAACCTTTTTTATTTTGATGGAAGACAGGGTAATTCTGACACGCATACATATATAATAAATTCAGTTAGTTAAGTCCGGCAATATAGCACTGTTTTTCAAAACTGCAGTCTCCCTTTAAATTACGAAAACTATTTGAATTTCTGTTTCATTTTGAATTTTCTATACTGTAACAGTGCCATCGGCTTCTATGACCTATGTCACACAATGTTTTTTCAGCTTACTGCTAATGTCTCAATTTGTTATTTTTTCAATTACTCTAACGAAAGACCACACACCGTTGAAAAATAAATAAATCGACGAGTTTGACGAGGATAAAAAGGTAAAAAAAACAATGTCCCAAATAAATATTATATTAACTTAAATAAACTGAGAAAATATTTCGAGAAGTACATCACGCATTCATTAGTATATCCACTTGTGAATGAGGCTGAAGGTTAACAGTTCGGCTGAAATAGTTTAATTTATTTTTCTTCCTGATTGAACAGTTCAGCCAAATGTTCATGGCTTAGCAAATAAGGATCTCGAACAAAATAAACAAGTGAGAGAGTAGTAACAGCCGGAAGCAAATGAGCATTTTTTGTTGTATATATAGTACGTAAGTAAATAAGTATGCGTGAAAACGTAATGTAATTATCCTGTCAAAAGGACAAACCGAAATGTTGGCTGCATTTCTGTTTTCGGTAATGCATTAACGCGGTTACGTTATACTTTAGTTTTAGCAAATATAGTATCTATACATAAATTTTGAATTATGTGAGAAAAACTGAAATGAAAGTTTTTCAAAGAATATGGTCTCCGTATTTTCTAAGAGAAAATGTGAATTGATTACAACCAACTTTAAGCAAAAAATTGTAAGACTCCGGAGCGGTCGTTTGAGTTTGCTGATTAGCCAAAAGTCACACGGAGCTAAATCAGACAAATACGCTAGTTGCGGTGGAATATTAGTTGAAAATTTGGCGAAAAACTCACGAAAAATCAGTGATGTATGCGACGGTGCATAATCGTGGAATTAAGATATTTCTGCCCATAATCGCATCCTCCTTTTACGAAGCCTTCGCGCAGCTCGCGCAAACGATGTAGAATGCTCAAATAGTATATAACCTTGTTGAGGGTTGGACCCGTTGCACACTGGTCAATTTCATAGGCCAAAAATAAAAAAATAAAAGTTTGAAATTTACCACTGTTTGTATCAAAGCTATTTTTTTAAACACCAATAAAACTAACGGTAAGTACATTTTTGCTCTATCCCATTCGTAGGGGCTACGGAAAGCGGGAGAAGTGAGACAATAGAAACACCCGGACTGTGCAGTGAAAATAGCTTAAAAATTAACTCTTATAACAAATTGAATTGCAACATAAAATCGTATTTAATCCCCATAAATCGAAATGTATATTGATAATAAAGGTATATGCTATATAACCACGCGATTTTTCCGTAGTAAACGATGGTTTCAACGTTTTTCGTATGGTGTAGAGGGTGGTCGAGTGCGCCACGCTTTCCGGAAGGCCTGCTGTCGAAAAATTGCAATAAAATCGCTGAATTGGTCGAAAGAGACGGCATAGTAGAAAAATAAATAAAGTTCAATAAAGATACCGCAAGACTTTTTTGACAACCCAATATATTCGTGCATATTTTATTGTTTTTTTATGTTTTTTTTCATCATACATATTATATACATATTTACATATTGAACTTTGGTTTTAATTTTATAATTTTCTCACTTCTATCAAATAGTTTGTTTTATACGTACTTTTATTTAGGAACATCATATCATATCATATATTTTGGTGTTTAGAAAAATGTGTAAAGAAATATCAGTTATTACCGAAGCAAGTTTAATAAAGCTTCAGTATCTACTTATTAGAAGTTTGGTTAACAAGAAACTTGATATTATATTTTTACTCTGCTATGAAAACATTTTAAAGGAAACAGTTTCCTGAGCAAATAAAGGTCTCAGAATCTGATGTTGAAGTTGAGATAAAAAAATAATTGCACCACATTCCTTCACAAATGTAATTAATGAATGTAATGAAGGCCTCTAATTACATATTATAGGAATATGTGGCTTTGATGGCAATTCTGGTCAGAAACGAATACATATATATGTACATATTTGAAAATAATAATTTGTCACGACATATGTCCCTGTACAGTTGATAATAAAATCGCAAAGTGATGAAGAGCACAAACAAATTTTGAAAAACTGCAAACCTTCGTCCACCCGCTATTGCCGTCCTGTTTGAACTCAATTCCAAAAGGAATCAAACTAAATGCACTAGATTTGTGCCAGATCCCTGCCAAAGGAATTAACTTCAAAATATTACTAGTATAATCTTCCTTCGTCAGTCATAACATCGCTCCCGATGTGATTCAATATTCAACCAGTTTCAATTGGAGAACTCACATAAGAATCTGCTGAGTCAAGCAGTAAGGACGTGAAAATGTATCGACTCCATCATACCCGAAAGAACTAACGGAACAAATTAGGACTTGCTAAGCCGATTGCTTTTGAGCTTAGATCCTTTCATCACCAGTCAAAGAAACTATCATGCAAAAAGTAAATCAATTTTATTAGAATCAATCTTTGATTTAGCTGAATAATATACAAAAATCTCCTTTTTTCTTTTATCGACTTTTTTAATTTAATATAATTAATTAAAATTTGTTGTTATCGGGTGGTAGCGGAGAGGGAAACGGGAGAGGGAGATTTTAAAAAGCTTTGGCAAAAGTTTCACTTTAATATTGGACAGTGGAAGTATTTTTGGCCACTGATTTCATACAAGACCGACCACTGTGCGTTGAAAGGAATTCGGAGTGTAATACACCTCGATAACCGAAGAAAGCTACGAGCATAATCATGTTGTTTTTTTTACCAGCTTTGACGTAGTTTTTTCGGCTTTCGCTTCCCTTTGCCACGATATTCCACCCATTTACCGTCTGTTTCTGGGTGGTAAGCATAGATCCAAGACTCATCGCCGGTAACAATACATTTTATGACAACGCGATGCTGGCTTTTGGAAAAATTTAGTGATTTTGAAATCAATCAACTCAATCTAATCTTTCAAAATGGTTTTCACGGATCCTTCAACTGTGAATCGTCAGATAATTGATTCCGCACACATAATTAAATGGAATTTCTTTGTTGAACAATCTCACTCAAAGTAAAAGCCACCGTATGCACTTTATGTATTTCAGAGAAACCCATTCATTGTCTATACGACGATCTCAACAGAAGCATGGTGAAGAAAACCAAAACTTGAATGGTTGCAAAACTACAAAAGTCATGTGCAAAACGGTAGATCGGAATTACACTGAATACCTATTGGTACTCGATAGAAGAGGCTGTAGGGGCATGATGGAAATACGAACTGGTCACTGTCTGTTGGCACATGCTCGTAAGATGGGTCTGATAGATCGAGAAGACTGCAGGAAATGCTTAGAGCAGGGCATCAGGGAAACAAAAGAGCATCTCTTAAGCACTTGTCCCGCCTTGACAAGACTATTCTGTAAACATCTGAGGTTCCCACAGTATGATTCACTGGAGGAGGTACCGACAATAAAGCTGCAGAGTCTGTTAAAATTCGCATCAAGCGCAGGCACCCTTAACGACGGCTTCTCCTCTTGGACTTAGCAAGTGAACTACATCTGATATCGCAAAGGACCAAACTGGTCTATGCGTGGTTTTTTTGGTATATCAGATAAACCTAACCTTCCTGAGGTACGGAAGACAAGAGTTTACTAAACACTAATAATTATTTTGATGTGACGTTTAGCACAGATGTCACTGATACTGAAGGTGAACTCAGTTAAGTATGTTAAGTGGCTGAGTATTAGAATTATTCCATTTTTATTTATCTTTAAGATGGAAATTTTAAATGGACCCACTAGTATTTAAAGTTCTGTTGTGGCGATTTTTTAAACAAAGTTCCGAAACATCTAAGATTTTATTAATGGAATATGAAGAAAGGAAGCCGCTCTCTTGCCTATTTAATATCGACGCCTTTCTCGCTTAATATGCAACATATGCATCATTGTACGTTTCATAAGTTCCAATTATGTTTTATGGCCACATTGCAACATGTAATTTTTGAGCAATTATAAAAATGATTTCCTTTCCACAAGCACTACCCTTTTAATGTATAATATTGAATGTGCAAATGTGCCATAAAAACTGGAGACGGCGGCAAAGTCAAAACGTGCCACAAATCATTAATGAATTTCGGCGCCAAGAGACTAATTTATTTAAAAAGAAAAGGCAACAGCAAATGCGCCAGCGAGAAAGATAAATGAGGCAGGCGTGAAGGTCAAGGATTGTTAAGTGGAGAAACAAAGGAAATACAATATTATTGAAGAGCCCGAAAACCTCAGCCGCTCGCTTTTTATAAATAGTTATATTTTTTACAACTTAACTATATTGCTTGGCAATACTTATGTACATACACATAATATATTTATATACTATATATAGTTGGCAAATCATTAATCTTCATCAAAAAAGTAACCTAATGGCAGGCCAGACCAAACACATAAGTTGTGAAATTGGTTTGGCAGCGTTTGTGAGCGCAGCCTTAAAGTGATTAACAAACTCAAAAAGTACAGAAAACAAATCACACTCATACATACATATATTTATACCTATGTATAAAACGTGTACACAACGCGGCCAAAACAAAAGGTTCTAATTATTCAAACCTGACACAGTTATCAGACAGAGAGTTTCTTCATCATCAGCACGGGCTGTTGATGGGCTCCAACCATGCCGGCTTCACAGCAACAGGCGTGGCGCTCTGAAATTGATGAGTAGGAAGCTGGCGTAATTTAATAGATATTAATTTGCTAAAGGAAACTGAAAGAGCCCGTT
This sequence comes from Bactrocera dorsalis, assembly GCF_023373825.1. Taxonomy (NCBI): domain Eukaryota; kingdom Metazoa; phylum Arthropoda; class Insecta; order Diptera; family Tephritidae; genus Bactrocera; species Bactrocera dorsalis. The sequence goes on along the minus strand of NC_064303.1, from coordinate 23,256,740 downwards.
CATAGAGACTAAAACACTTACACATACACAGGTTTCCACTTTTGTTGCTATCAATTATCTATATGTATAAACTAGTGTACAAAAAGGCGGTTTTGAAAAATGCTCCTTTATCGACTTGCTGTTTGTAGTTTTGGCGCCTCGGCAGCGCTACCTGTAGCTTTTTTGGTGAGTTAAATGAATCCAATTTGTTATGATCAGCGGATCATTTTGTGGGTTTTATGCGTTTATAGCTTATAACGTTTACTGGCTGCACCGAATTGCGAAGTGAGCTACAATTTTTTGGACCAGGTGAATTTACATTGATTTTAAAGACTTTTTAATTTTTTTTTTTTGCTTAAGAAAATTAAATAAATTTCTCCCATGATCTAAATACAGACTGCTATAATTAAGTTCACAATAAATAGCTGACTTAGTAAAATTCTAAAATGCTGTAAGCCCTTAGGAAGTATTAAAATAATTATAGAAACCATCACTATATTAAATGCGTGTCTAAAAATCCATAGTCATAAATAATGCTCAATAATTACGAAAGTTCAAACTAAATTCTTGTTCAGTTTGCCCTAAAACCATCGAAAAAAATAATGTTGAATAAAGCTCTATAAAAAGTACCGGACCCCTAAACACCAAATAATCTTTAATCAGAGTCTATTAAAGTGAGAACTACTCTGTGCCCAAAAAATAAGATGATATTGTATTTATTTTGAAAATTCTTTATTTATTCTTTCAAATCAATTTCATCCCTTTTAAAGTAATCCCCTCCCGATGCAATGTACTTATGCCAACGAATTTTCCAATCTTCGAAACACTGGTTGTAGTCACCGGGATGGCCTTCAGTTCCGTCTTCGCTGCGGCTTGATTCTCCCCTACCGTATAAAAACGGTGTTCACGGAGCGGTATTTTGGGCTTGGTGAAAAGCCAGAAGTCGCCCGGCGCCAGATTAGGTGAATACGGAGGTTGCGGAACACGATATGGGTTGAGTTTTTGGCGAAATGATCACGAATTACGAAGGCAGTATGGGATGGTGCATTATCGTGGTGTAAACCCCAAGAATTGTCTTTACACAATTCCGGCCTTTTTAGGCGGATAGCGTTACGCAAACGACGCATAACGTTCAAATAATATTCCTTGTTGACTGTTTGACCGGTTGGAAGGAATTCATAACACACACTACGATAATCGAAGAAAACAGTCAACATGACCTTGATTTTTAGCGACTTTGGCGAATTTTTTTGGTCTCGGCTCTCTTTTGGTACGATATTCGCTCGATTGATCGGATGTTTCGGGTTCGTAAGCATAGATCAAGTCTCATCGCCAGTTATAATGCATTTCATGACACCCTGGTAGTCCCAACGCGTTTTTTCCAAAAAATTCAATTTTTCGGTACCAGTCGAGATTTGACATCCTTCAAATGGTATTGGCTGAGCCTTTCTTTGGCAGAGTCACTTCATCAGCAAAGGTCTCTAATTGTTAATCGACGGCTTTTTCAACACCAAATCTTTGATTTGTTGAACGTGAGCTTCGTCGGTTGAGGTTGATGGTCGCCCTGGACGCTCTTCGTCTTCGACACGTTCACGGCCGGCTTGGAACTCACTATACCACTTGTAAACATTTTTTTTAGACATAGCCTCATCACCAAGCTTTCTGCACCATCCTCAATGTATCCGCAGCAGAAAATTGATCCCGTAAACAAATTCTTTGCTCAACAAATTCCGACATCGCAAAAAACGGAAAACTCACTTTTAGCAGCTCACAAAACGACACGTATCTCAAACACTAATGAATATTTTGACATGAAATTTGACATGTATGTGACTGACAGTACTACCAACCTAAAAAAATAATAATTCTCCAAATCCTTGACGCGCGCAGTAACGATTGAAATTACCTTCTCCGAGCATGTAGCGCACTAAAATATAACATTTGTGCTATATTTATCTCTTCACACATACATACATACATGCCCACGTTCTACCTGATTGATTAATGTTGCTGTGCTTATTTCATTCACTTTAGACGATTCATTCATAACCGACTAGAGTACATAAAGCAACCGAATAATTATAAAAACTCTAAAAATAAGTGTTTTTGCTTCATACTCGTTCGCTCCTTTTCATGTGGTTACTGTTATTTATGATTTTTGTATTATCTGTAAAAAACCAGAGGAGCTAAAACTATCAGACAACGTGTTTTTGTTGGGAGCACAAAGAGCCGCTTTGATAGCCTAATTTCTTTTTGATTGATTATTTTGATAGGCAGCGCGGTAATTTTTTAACATTCATATAACTGTTATATTTAGCATTAATCCGTATACCCTGTGAGAAACACGGAAAGAAATTGGACAGCTTCGAAAAAGAAGGTATATACTTATAAATTGTCAAATTTTGTAAACGAATGAAGGTAAAGTTTGGTAAAAAAAAATATAATTTAGAAAGTCGCATGTAATAAAAAATAATTTATGAATATTCAGGAAATAAAAAAAAAATATTATATTAAAATTAAATATATATATTCTTAAACAGTATAATTTATTTAAGCATTTTCAGGTATTCTTATAAAAATAAAATCGCCTTTTTTGTCAACCCTCACATTAAATACTTTATGGTTACATAAGTATACTTTCACAAAGATCTTTCCTGAAGAAAGTACAAAGTATTTATTTATGAACCACTTCCCAGACCTACTTCTCAACCTACTTCTTTAAAAGGGACAAAAAGGAAACTATGAAGCTTGTGATATATATTATACGTATTTTACCACGAATAATTATATTTCGTCGTACCTTTCCTTTTATGGTGAACTGCTACAGCCTTCGAAAAACTTGCATGCTGACGAAGCTTTATTGGTAACGGCATTATATTTATTTCAGGTTTTTTAGTTGACTGCAATCTAGTCTTTTGACTACCTTTAAATTGCGGACTTTTAACGACGGAACACCTATTTAATTATATAACATATTTAGTATACCATAAAACCGTTAATTTTTGCATAATATTTTCTGGAGTTTCAGACCTTTATTGCATTGAATTTTTACTGCTTCCTGTCTAAGCCTGCGGCAAATAATAAATTTTAGGTTTACCCATGCAGTAAAAATAAGTAATCGATTTGCATTTAAATAGTTTTTTGGAGTAAGTATCAGAGGCAATTACTACTATTAAAGGCTATACTCTGAAATATACATATATGGCGAAAGAAATTTAGTTAAGATCAATTTTTAAACTCTTCGAAACTATTACCACTACTACCAATAGTATTGTCATCTAAATGTTGATTGTATAACCAAAAAGGAAAGCAATATGGGATTACTTATAAAGGGTGCACCCTTTCGGGGTTCCCTACTTTTTTAAAGAAGAAACACAGAAATTTCACATTTAATGGGAAATGTTTATTATCATTCGAAATAACATTTGTTTGGCATTTAGTTTTTGAAGATTATCTCTTTCAAATGTTGGCCGCGGCTACATCTCAGATGGTCCATCCATTGAGTCCAATTTTGTGATCACATCGATTGTTAACTGGCGAATTACTTAGACTTTACATAATTCCACAGAAAAATGTGGAAACGGTGTGTTGTCACACGATCTTGGTGGTCAATCTACTGGCTCAAAACGTAAAACTATCTGCTTACCGAAGTGTTCTCTCACGAGGAATGGCCGTCTTGTTGAAACCATGTCACGATAACGATCGCCATTGAGGGTTACTTTGCCACCGGCATTATTTCGCTAAAAATATGAATTCTCTGTCCATCTATACATATGTCCGTGCAAACCATTTCTGCAACAAAAATTTAAATACAAGGTTTTGGTACCATGAAAACTTTAGTATTGCAGATGAGCGGAATCGGACCATTTTTACACCAACAAAATACTAAAAAGTGAAAAAGTATAAAGTACTGTAACTAAACTCCACTTTAAAATTTGGAAGGAGCATATTTGGTTTAAAAATATTTGAGAAATTGGCATTTTTCTGTCAATGAACATATTTCACAAACCACTACAACTCTATTAGTTGTACTTAACTCAAGGGATGTAGGCGTTAAACCCCCACCATTTCCTAAAATGACAAGAGTAGCTTTACGGGATGGAAAAGTGTTGAACTCAAATTCGTCAGCAAGAATCCTCAAATAACCCACAGACCTCTTGGTATATCAGTCGCGAATTTTTCCTTCGGAACTCAACAGTGTTATTATCTATAACATTGCAATAATTTCACATATTGTTTAGGTTGAACTACTTTAACCTATAACTGCCATCCAAATTGACCGATCAAAATCAGAATAAAGATGTTTTTTATACTTTTTGTACCATAAGAATTTCACGGTTGAAGGGTAGTATATCTTCGGTGCAGTCGAAGTTAACTCTTTTTCTTAGTCTGTTTTTTGGTTTGTTCGAATATGCCCAACTTAGATCACTGGGTATTTCATTTAGACCTAATACAAGGTGCGTTCCAAAGTAAACAGAACTTTTTAGTCTAGCGCCCCTGGTGGCGCCATCTATATGTCGACTGGTGCGTTAAATTCATGACATTTCATCCTTTAGAAGTTATTGCGTTTTAAGTGTCAGTATCTTTGTGCTATCGGTCGAAAATTCGATCGATTTTAATTCATCAAAAATCCGAATCATCATTGATATGGCACCGTGCGACTTCTTCCTTTTCGGAAAAATGCTTTTGCCCAGGAAAGGAAAACGTTATGCAGACGTAGAGGCCATTCAAAAAGCTTACACCGGCATACTGGCGGTCATACCGGCCAACGAGCTAAAACACTCGTTTGACATGCTTTTGGACGGTGCAAAAAGCTGTATTGAAGCAAAGGAGACTATTTTGAATAAATTTTTGTCGAAAAAACATTTGTTCTGTTTTTTTTAAGGCCTGCTTACTTTGGTTCCTGATAAACTACTTACCAAATTTGTGAAACTGAAATTTGTGATCCCTAAAGCCTGGCTCTAAAGAAATATGCCTATGTATAACATGGTACATACACAATTTATTACTAAACTCTTCAGAAAAAGTATATGTAAGCTTGTGTAGTGATATCATAATTTAAATACAACTTTCTCCATCAGGTATTTCAGCTACACTTACAGCACTTCTGTTTTCTGTTTATATCATTAACAAAATTCCTATAATATTTTTAAGATTCTAAAACTCTTTTCTTAATAAACATAAGAAAGTTTTGGAAGAAAAAAATTAATTTTAAACTGTATTACGTTTCCACTTATTTCTGATTTAACTTCCTTCTCAAAACTATTAAGTGTACCAATCGCCATATAATAGTATCGAATTAGGTATCAGCTGGGCCTTCAATATTTTAAAATTCATTAGTATTCATACTTTTATTTATTTTGATAATTTGCTTTCCAAAGAAGAAGATAACAACTGCATTTCCCTGAAGTTAGACTATTCCATATGCAGAAATAACTTTCTTTTACAATCATGGGTTATTAAACTCTCTAAAGAAATTATGTATTCTGAAGTTGCCGACAACAATGTAAATTATAATTACAATTTTATCGACATGTAAAATGTTTCTAATGAAATCGTCAATGGAATAGTAATGAGCAAATATTATACAAGTACTTTCCTTTTACTTACATGGTGCTTGACATTACATACGTGTGCAATGTGATTATGAGTATGGGCTAGGCGGTGCGCCATTGGTATAATTTGGTGGGACTAATAGGCGCCAATTGGATAATAATCATAATCACAGGCTAAGAAGTTGTTATGAAAGTATAATGACACTCAAGAAATGCATAACGCAAGTTACATGTTCATATGTATAGACGCAGGCACATTTTAGTATAGAATTAAGTATGTGTATTAAGGTGGTAGTTTAAAAGTAAAATTTTATTTCATAGCATTCTGACAATTCAAGTAGCATAGAAAATTATCGATGTATGCACTGCGATTTATAAATTTAGACCTTACTGTGAGGACCTGCAATGCCTTCCGACGTTTTCGAGCCGTCGGTATGCATGTGAATAGTACTTTCTCTGAGTAACTGGTTAAGTATGGAGTCACTCAACACTATTTTGCCTTTAAATCTCTTTGCGGAATTTTCGTTTTTGCCAATGCCGCCTCTCGAGAGAAGATTTAGTTGGATTTGTTCTCCAGAATCTGAAGTTTGAAATGTTTAGTACAAAGAAATAAAATTAATGGTTTTTAATCCTAAGTGACTCTATATTCCTAGCTTCAGTAAAAAATATATGCAATCATTTTCATAAGTACCACCCTAATGTACATATTCAAAATCAAAGGAAGTGAAGGGCGATGTCGTATAAGTCTTGCATTAGAAACTTAATTATTCATTAAAACTTAACCCTTAAGAGCTTTAGTGACTAACTTGCATAGTCACCGAAGCCATACGTGCAAGTATAACAGTATGCATGTATATCTACATATGTGTCTACATATGTACGAATGTTAATACATGCTTCCAATCATATCCTGCAACTGATTATTAACTGCATGCATCCCGCATTATGTTCAGGCCCAACCCTTTGACTTCTCCGAATGATTGGAGTGACAACTGTGTCACGTAGATGCGTGAGCCCACACAGAGCTCTACGTCAAGCGCAACGATATGCAGAACCACACCAATCTAAATTTGTACACAACCACACATTCATGTGTGTGTGCTTATTGCGTACCTTTCGAAACTCAACGAATGTCAATTGTCAGCTCACACTGTCTAGAACGGTCGTTTCGTTTCGGGAGGTTGGCGCAATTTTTGGCATTTGACAATTTCGTCTAATTACGAATGCAGCGAAGGCGCACGATTTTACGAAAATCTGAATGTCTGCATATCAAACCGTCGCGTACAGCAAAGGAGTTACATTCAATATGCCACCAAGGCAACAGACACGTTTTGTGGAGTTGTCAGAAAGTCGTCATTGTCGCTGTCACTGTCTTCGGTGCATTCGTCGCCGCCGCTAATGCAAGTTCCACCATACCACTGGCGCCACGAATGGGTGTTTCTTTGACGTTTATGGCGGCCAAATGCCGCCGTGCATACCTAATACAATCACAAATTTATATATAATTGCATAGCCAGATAGCTTATAGCTATATAGAGGGTATAAGTGATGTTTATTAAATGCAAATAAAGAAACCTAATCAAATGAGCATAATTTTACTACGACGCTGTTAATACAATTAATGCCGTCATTAAAAAGTTTCTATTTATTTATACATATTTGAAAAGTATGTAACTTTTTTATGTTTGTTGTATTTTAATTTATAGCTTTTCAGCAGTACTCGCTTCCATGTGCTGTTGTTCTGTCTGCATTAACAATTGTAATTTATTTATTATTAAATTTATTATGTTGCAGGCTTCTGAGAAATTTTTGTGTTGATCACATATTGACTACATTTAAAAGAAAAGGAGAATGTTGCGTCTGGCTTCCTGAAATTTATATAATTAATTGCCTTATCGGTGTGCAATGTCCATTTGAAGAACAAGTATGGAAGAGCTAAGTGAATTCAAGAACATAAGGCTTGTTAACTACAAGGTGCGTTCCAAAGTAAACAGGATTTAAAAATAAAGAACAAGTGTTTTTTCGGTAAAATCAATTTACATTATTCAAAATAGTCTCCTTCTGCTTCAATACAGCTTTTTGCACGGTTCAAAAACATGTCGAATGAGTGTTTTAACTCGTTGGTCTGTATGGCCATCAGTATGCCGGTGCAAGCCTCTACGTCTGCAAAACGCTTTCCTTTCATGGGCAAAAGCATTTTTCCGAAAAGGAAGAAATCGCACGGTGCCATATCAGGTGAATACGGGGATTGGTTAATGGTTAAAATGCGATTTTTGTTCAAATAATTGTCCTTCGAATGTTGGATTCTGAGCAATTTTTGGTTGTCAGTCAATTTTTGCGGAACAAACCATGCACACGTCTATCGTAAGCCCATATGTTCATTCAAAATGCGGCAAATCGATGCTTTTGAGATGTTCAATTCCATTTCCATGAATTCCAATGATGTTTTCGGCTGATTTTTGTTGAATTCACGCACAGTTTCGATGGAACTCCGACCGATAACACAAACGTACTGAAACTTAAAACGCAATAACGTCCAATCGATAAAATGTCATGAAATTCTTATTGGACAATCGATAAATTTAGCAGATTCTAACACACCAGTCAACATATAGATGGCGCCGCCAGGGGGCGCTAGATTTAAAAAGTCCTGTTTACTTTGGAACACACCTTGTATATGAGGTCTAAAGCACCCGGAAGTTCGAAAATCTTCATATTAGGTGTGGGGGTGCTAAAGGAATTATTGATCCGGTTAAAACCATTTATAACTCACTGTCATACTACTATCACGACTTTTTTCTCGACTAATTGCGTTTTGTTGGCGTAACAGTGGTCCGATTCCGCTCATCTGCAATACCAAGCCTCTTTTGGTGCCAAGAAATATGTTAACTAAGTTTGAAAAAGATTTGGCAGTTTTACTCAAATCATGTTCGAAAATCCTGATATTAGTTAAAAAGGGGCTAGGTCTAGTTTTCGCTCAATATTATCTGTTTTAGGCACTAAGATACACTGTTATGAGTAAAACACTTCTTTTCTTGGGATAACTCAAATGTCGGCTGATATATACAAAGTCACCCGGAGGTTCGAAGATTTTTGTAATAGGTATATGGGGGCAAAGGGAAGTATTAGTCCAATACAAACCATTTTTGGCAGACCATTATAAAAGAAGTATTATTCCTTAATTTTAGTTATATATATCACACATTGATCGACTTTTTCGATCCAAAGTCAACTATAGGTACCGAGGTCTAAATATTTGTTACCTAGGAGCTTGAACAGTTTCTATTGGCTTTAAACAATTTTTTCTCATAAAGTGGCTCAAACTAAGGACATTATTTATATAACTTTTTAGCTCACGACATTAAAGGTCTTGACCAAGTATCCTCTGGGTAGCCTAAGAACATCCCTTTGAAGGCGAGCTAAAGTGAGAAGGCGAAAATCCCCTGCTGGGTTGTGGCGTGGGTTGTCCGATTTTGTCCGTATCAAAATACGACAATAACTACCAGCCTCGGATGAGAGGTACCCGCCGTAGAGGTTGAGAAGAGGCAAGACCTCCACTTCGTTGGGAAGGACCAAGTGGAGAAGGACCTGGCTTCGCTTGGAATATCCGATTTGGCGGCCACGTAGCGAAGAGAAGAAACGATTGTAATCGCGTAATCGCTTTAAGCGGTGTCTACGCCAGTAAAGAAGAAGAAGAAGATGTTTGTAGTTTCCTTTTCATTGTATTAATGGAAACATCCAAACCAAAACTTTCAATCAACTCCCTCGATAAAATTTCAGGTTTTCAGGACCTTTTTTTCGTACAAGTCGCTCAGCGTGTATAAAAATTTCGGACTTTGAACCTCCGCTGTATTGAGTCTTGCATGTCTTCCTTCTCCTGAATTATTTAAAAATCTTTCTTGTCTCTCTGATCGAAATGGAATGTTTTTCATATATTTTTTGATTGGTTTTACATCTCTTCCCATCTTCTACAATTAAGATCCGATTCTCTTCAGTTTTTCGTATTTTTTACTAAGAACAGAACAAAAAAATGTTCACAATAACAGAATTACCCTTAATAAATACAAATTTATAAAATCTGTAGTAAAATTCAGTTTTACTTTGAAAGAAATGAACCAAAACTAATATTATACTTCCATCTGAACCGTGCTCATAGGCTCATCGGCTAAGACCAATCACTCTCGATGGAGTAAATATTTTTTGCGTCTAAATAATAAGTGCAAATATTACTCCAACTGTTTATTTACATAACGGCGCATCAACATGAAATGCTTTATGAATTTATTCTTAAGCTAAAATGTAGGAAGTACATGAATGAATGATCTGAAGTTGCAGGTATTATAATATCATTTTTTGATTCCGGCTCCATTAAAGCCCTGTTATATCATCTCGGGGTAAAATAAAATGTTCTCTGGCATATTTAGTCTTAATTTATCGCGTTTTTACATAGTTTTCAAGTCCTGTTGCCAGTCTTTATATAAGAAAGTGATTTCATCTACTTTCACACAGCTGTCGATAGAGTTCCTAAAATATTTGCACTAGGTGAATTCTTCGAATTTTAATAATACTGTACATATATCTGACAGGTTCGGCCGGGTCAACATATTCGGTATAGAGGGACAATGGATATTTTTTCAGCCCAATTGTTAACTATTTTAGGACAGACAAGAATACATACCTTAAAAACACTATTCGTGAAAAGGTGATTTTTATTTAATTTCGCTTATTTTCGCACTGCAGTGTAGGAATTTCGATACAATATTAACTTACCGAATCGATCAAATAGATCCCACGATGCAGGTGTTCATCAAAAATTCGGCTGGTGCCTTGCTCATTATCTAAGTTTGACTCCGGCTTCTATAAAGTTTTATTATTATGATATCGTACCAAAACAGTTTCTCTGAGGGAATTTGGTTATTATAACATGAATGGTATGGAAGATGGGTACAGTAAACTTATTAGAAAGCAGAGCTATGCGTTTTAAAATTTTTTTTTACCATAAATGCCTCAGTTAATGCAAATCGTTGACTTAAACAACAACTTTGTGTCTGATTGTGGTGCTTAGCTTTAACACTTTATATGCTTTCGATTACTTGCGTTTTGTAGGCTTGACGATGGTCCGATTCCCATCTGCAACACTAATTCCTTGTGGGTGCCAATGAATATGTTTACCAAGTTTAAAACATGATTTCATTATTTGTATAGTCACTCTTAATTCAACTCTGCTTTATCATTTATGTATAAATATAACTACATATACATATATCTCGATCAGTTTAAGTTATACAGACAAATGTACGTACACAAAACTAAATATTATGCTCTGTAGCACATGTTGCAAGAGTATAAAAAACTAAAATTACCTTTTAAAAATAATTGATTCGGCTGAAATACATAATATTTGCAGAAATGCTATCATATGTATAAGCTTAGGTTATAAACCAAGCTGTAATAAAAACCAGGCTTACATCAAATTCAGATTCTTATGCTTAAAAACACAGCCAGTTAATATATCATCTAAGCAAGAATATTTTTAAAAAGGATACATAACGCTACAAAATACGTGAGCTGGGCATATTTTTATTATCATATTTTCATCTAGTTGAAAAGATTAAAGAATTAGTTGAAATTCAAAACGGTCTTCTATGGAAAGGATGCGTGATTTTACTCCGTTTTTGTCCATTCTCAAAATGTTCTACAATGATGTAATAAAATGTTCACCCAATTTGGTTCAAACAAACTAGTTTTAAGGCAAGAACGTGGACTTTTATGATACTCAAAAACCCCTAAAAAAACTGGGCTAATACGAGGTTTGACAATTAAGTAATAAGACTGATTTTAGTGCCGCGCTTGTGTGTAAAAGAGAGTTGATTATAGGCGATGAGAGCTGGTTTTTTCCAATACGACCTGGAAACCAAAACGCCAAAGCTCACAATTGTTGTCCTCCGCGCGGGACTTTTTTTTTGTTTCCTAAAGCGAAATCGGGTGTTCAAAGGAACCCATTTTGTAGTCCAATTACGGACATCCCGGCGGCCGTGACGAGGTAACTCGCGGACCATCCCAGTCGAAGCGTTCCATAAATGTTACGAAGCATTGAAAACGGCGCTGGAATTCGCTGAATAGCTGCCGTGAATTTGACGACTTTTAAGGGTGATGGCAGTAGTTTGTGGAATAATTTTCAAATATACGATTTTTATGGAATCAGTCTCATTACTTAATTGTCATAACCTTGTAGATAATTCATCTCAACCTGTCCAATATAAGTTAGCTTTGCCGTCTTTGACAAGGATGTTTATTTGACATCTACGTGAGAGGCTATTGGACAGTGTTCCCCCCCCCCCCCCCCCCCCCCCCCCCAGGTTGAACTTCTATGCATGCGGCGACATTCAGAGGATTTCTTGCGGTTTCACTAATCCAGGCCAAATTGTTCTAGAAGCCGCCCATGTTCGGTTTGTTGATTAGCCGCATGCCAAGTCAATGAAACGTGCTTTATCTTCCGGCGCTAGGCAACTACTCGCTAACCATCGGTTGAAACTGGGATAAGTGGTGCCCCTTCTTTTTGGTAAGCTCATTGACTATGCAGTTTACGATAATTCCGCTGTAAGCAGGCTTCCAAACAAATTTAATAGCAAAAAGCCAGTATAGCCGTTCTGTTATTTGAAGACGGGCTGCATGTTCGTCTGAAAGCAGTTCATGTATCTTGACAGCTACCTCGAGCGTAAAATACACTATAGTGATCTGGTACCCTCTAAATCTAGAATTTGACTAAGAGAAAGCTAACTCCTCCTAGCTCTTCCTCTAAGATTTGACGCTATAAGTGGAAAAACTCACTTGCAGCCTGCTTCTTCATGCGCACAATACCTCTCATAGGTGTACGTGCAGAAAAGGATGCACCAGAAAAACTTTCAGCGATGCAATAAACCAGATTTCGTCCAGAAATACATGTTGCGCATGAAATGAGTTAGCAAGTGGGTATTGTCTTTTAACTTGACCGTAAACGAAATACTTAAGCGACGAAACTTGTCAGAATACCTAAATTCTATCTAGATGTAAAATTCAATGAAAGTAGAGCGTAAATTTTAAATAAAGGTACTATTTTAACAATAAATATTTGCAAATCGGTTTACGCATAGGTATATATTTGAGGGGATTCCTAACCAAATTTTAAGGCTTTTGAAAATTTCTAACTTTATGATCTATTACCTACAAAGGCTTTGTCACAAAAGAAAAAGAAGAAACCCAAGGACTGTTAAAAAAGAACAACAAAAAATTAAGATTTTTCAAAAGTTAAATTTTTTTTATTCAAAGTAGTTTTCCTTGTGCTTCGATACAGCGTTTAGCCCCGCTCAATTAAGCGATTTCAAATTATGGGTTTAAGGTCATTTTTTCGGGATGGGTCTTTGAGAAATATCGGTCGTCGCCTTTTGGATAGCTGAAATGAATCCGTGAAACCAGTGTCCTTTCATGGGTCAAATGAAGTTCTCCTATTAGGTAGAAGTCCACAGGGTGCCAGATCAGGTGAGTAGGGTGGAGTGATTAATGGTTGATATGGATTTTTTTTTTTTTTCAAAAATTCAGTGACAAGCGTCGACCGATGACACGGCGCATTAATCGTGCAACAAGGCGCAAGGACCCTGCCTCACGTAATTGTGGTGCGAGCACGACGAATGCGTGACAAAAAGACGCTTCAGAACACCCAAGTAAAAACACAGCCATAAATCGTTTTTGGCCAGGTGGGACGAACTCTCGGTTTACAATACTTCTCGCAATCGTAAAAACAAATCAGCATTGTTCTTTTAATTTTGACATTCTGTAGACGAGACTTTTTTTCGGTGATGGCTCTCGTCCTCACCGACCTTCATTGGAATCCGCTTAAACTCCTCATGCACATTACTAAGGGATAGGCTCTGAATAACCATGATCACTTTTTTCTGTCATTTTGATAATGATTTCAGTAAACCGTTTCCCCAGTTAAAAACAAATTTTAATATTTGCTCTTTGTTCAAAATGCATTTTACGACCGGAGGACCAAAATATACTGTCACTTTGTGATAGTGATGACATCGATTCTAGTTATCCAATTGTCTTAAAAATTTTACGAAATGTTAACAAGAGCTCAAACTTTTTATTTCATACACCCCCAATAGTGGCGCCACCAGAAAAAAGTTATATTTGATGCGACAGACCTTGTATATTCTATTATTGTCTTATACACACAATGCAATACAGAAGGATGTTCTCAAATCCGCCTTCATTAGACCAAATTAGAGCAGGTGAATGGTATACTTTTGACCCGAATCCATTTAGGGAACGCATTAGGCAAATGAGCGTCTACTCCATTTGTATCCGACACAATATTGCAGCTGGAACGTCGTCAAATGTGTTTAAGAGAAAAGGC